>NC_037676.1:105452239-105637452 GCF_003255815.1 Theropithecus gelada
CCTTCCTTCCTTCCTTCCTTCCTTCCTTCCTTCCTTCCTTCCTTCCTCCCTTCCCACAAATATTCTTCAGAACCCACTCTGGAATGAGTGCTGTTTTAGATGCTGGGGTTTGAGCAGTGGACAAGACCAAGATTCTTCTCTCAGAGCTTACATTTGGGTTTGAGCTAATGGTGATGGGTAGAGAAAGAAATAACCAAGGCAATTTCAAACATTGGTAAGCACCATGAAGAAAACCAAGATAATAAAATAGAGAATGACTGGATATGGGGAAGCAGATTGGGTGGTGAAGGAAGGGGTCTTTGAGGAAGGAGCTAACTTGTGAGTGAAGAGCAGGAGCTGCCTTGTGAGCATTAGGGGATAGAGTGCTCCAGGAAGGGCCCCCAGCAGTGCAAAGGCCCTGAGACAGGAATGAGCTTGATGTGTTTGAGGCCCAGAGTGAGGTGAAGGTAACTGGGGGAAACTGGCGGGGAGGGATGTCGGGTAGGAGAGGATGTCTGTACGGATGTAGACTATTTAGGGCCTTGTGAGTGATGGGCAGGGGTTTGGGCTTTATTCCAGTGTCAGTGGAAGCAGAGATAGGATTGTGTGTCCCTGCTGGAACCTCTAAATCTCTCGTTTACTTCTGACTTTTCTTCAGTTCATTTTTCACATTCCTGCCAAAGAGTCTTTCTGGAGGATGGATGTGGTTGTGTCACCCTTGTGCCCAATAATGTTTCATGACTGCTATTTCCTACTAGACAAATGATGAAATTCTTGGCATGGCATTCCAGGCCTTCAGCCATCAGGTCTGAGCCTTCTATTTCTGCCAATTCCACACTATTGAGTCCTCACTGGGCCTGCCCTTTCCTTCCTTCTCTGTGTCTTTAGTCTTGCAGCTTCCTCCGATGGAACATATTACCCTCACCCTTACTCATTGTACAAATCTAACCCAAAAGCCACTCGCTCTGCAAAGCCTCCCTAGGCCCTCCCCAAGTGGAATGAATCTCTGTTTTCCCCATATGCCTTTTCTTCTCATCACTATTTCCACTGCTCTATGGTCAGCCTCTGCACATGTGTGCAGGTCTGCCCTTCCCCGGGAATGAGTGTTTCTTGGGGTCAGGAATTGGGTCTTGCTCATCACCCATCCCCTAAAAAGGCTTGCCATTACTGTTGTCTGAGATTGACAAGCTAGGAACACACTTACTTTGGTATCTGTCTTGCATTTGAAGACTGTGATAGGCTATTGCTTCGTTTCAAAACTGTGGGATTTGGGGCATGGCTCCATGGACATCCAGCTGTGTGGTTGCATAGCTGCCTAATTGTGTGACTGTTTAGCTGCATGAGAATATGGAAGCAGAGCTGTCTGGTCACAGTTTGCATGGTTCCATGGCTGGGTGACTCCACAACTTTGACAGAAAACCTTCCCTTTGCATTTCTGTGAGTTACATCATGATTTCTACCAGCATTCTGAAGCTGACTATATTTTCTACAGGAGAGCCATTCGCATCTTGGGTGGGACTGCAGCAAGCGTTGCTGAACACTAAGCATCCTTTCACTCTCCTACCAAATGCAGTATGGCCCCCTTGTCATCAAGACAACCCCAAATGCCCCTGGTCCTTTACACAAACTCCCCGTCTCCCTGCCGGTTAAGATCCCTAGATTATGAGCACAAGGGGAGTTAGGTGAAGGAAAAGCTACAAAGAAATTAAGTTCTGCTCATTAGAAGAAGCTTGGAGCTGAAAAAGGATCCAAATAATCATTGAGTACAAATGATTATTTGTACTCTGAGGATTTTAAGAGGCAATCAAGACCCAAGAGCTTCACCACCTTTCCTGAAGTCCCATAGTTTGTCAGCAACAGAACCAAAACTAGAATGCATTTTCTTATCTGTAAGATGGAGATTTACAACGAATTTGTTTTTGCATAACAAATACTTGTATATTTTACTTCTTCAGCCTGCCACTGTTCTAATTGTAAAATAAAACTAATTGAATACTTGTGGCAACCCCATGGGGTCAGACAACCCCTGCTTTGCAGATGAGCCACACAGTTAGTAAGACACTTACCCTCTTTGTGCTACAGTTCTCCTAAAAATACACCCCCAGAACACTGAGGTGCACACTGAATTCTGTAATGTAATGTATGCCGAGGACTCAGCCAGTGCTTGATACATGTTAGCCATTATTTATTACAGCTGTGACTGTCTCTCCCCGTGTGACTGGGGCTCCTCCCAGGGGACTCTGCTGCATCGAGTTGTGTAAGTGCAACTCCTTTTAGTTGTCCCAGGTCTAAGTATCATCCAAGCAGATTCTCCATTATTTGCTTTTCCTGAAATGGCCACACACAGTCAACGTGGGATGAGGACATGTCCTTGGGAGAGGAGGTCGTCTTTGCATCATGTCTTTTAGGGACTCAGAATTTAATTTTCTGCCATTCCATGTCTTGCTTGATTCTTAGAGTCACTCGCTTCTGTAACCTTTGTTCCTGCTAGTGTCTGTTCTTGGAATGCCGCAGGCCCGCCTGCTGGTTGTTTTGTTCTAGAGAGTGGGAGAACCAAGAGGGAAGAGATACAGATAAAGAGAAGGAGAAGCTAAATTTCCATCACTGGAAAAGAGCCAGAGAGCCCTGCTTCCTCACACTCCTTTTTCTTTTTTTCTTTTTAAGCCTCAGGAATATTTTCTTTGTTTCCAGGGACCTCCTGGAATCCAGGCTTGAAGTGGAGCAGATGTGTGGGTAGGTAGGGGAGACAAAGGGCCTGAGGGCAGAAACCGTTTTGTTTTTTTGTTTTTGGAATGGACAGTGACACTGGCAAGGAGATTCTCCCACAGTCAGCATGCTGGGGAAAGAAAGATAGTGATTTTACTGTTGTCTTGAAAGATCTGATTTTATTTTTTTGGAAACCTCCAGAATGCTTAAATAAATATATTTGAATGCATCTCTGGGTTGTTGAATTTGTTGGAACCCAATGAACACATTGACTATTAATGAGGTGCTTGTGCTCCTTTGAAAACCTGGTAATAATCCTCTTAAAAGAAAATTGTACCTATTTAATATCTTTCTTTGTGTATAATGCTAAATATGGCATCTAAATTGGATTTATAATCCACAATGCCCAAAGTGACTTCACTTGGCAGTCAAAGGATACTTTAAGATGCTTTAAATCTATATGGACTCTGAAAATACACATCTTCCAGGTTAATTCTAATGATTGGTTTGTAGGACAAATGGGGAACCTATTTCTAAGAATGATACCTGAGGTGAAATGAAACCCTTTGCCTTCATGAGTCTCTAAAGTCCACTATTATGACCTAAATGGTCCCATGAGTATTTATTTTGCTACCTAAATTTTAATTTTCTTTGATGTGGATTTTGCCATTGGGATTATATAGAAATAGACATTATTGAAAGGCTTAAGATACCAAGATAGACCAAATATAAATGTCCTTTCAGACAGGGCAGTGGCCTTACCCTAAATGAAATAATAAATTTATTTATTCAACAATTATTTAGGGTGCACTTTCAAAGTGCTAGACATAGTCCTAGGCACTCAGGCTAGATCTAGGAGGAGCCCTTGTGGAGTTTGCAGTCTAGAGCAGCGCTGTCCAGAGACTCAATGTTCTTTGCATTGTCCAATACAGCCTTGTGACTATGGATCACTGGAAATGGGGCTAGCGCTGCTGAAGAACTGAATTTTTCACATGATTTCATGTTAATTTAAATTTGCATAGCCTGGTGGAGCTGGCAGCTACCATACTGGACAGCACAGGCAGAAGAGGTAGATAGCAAATGAACTCACACAATTAATTATTATTGTTGCAAGTGCTACAAGAGAAGTCAGATACAATGAAAAGTTGGTATGGGGAACATTTCTAGCAAAAGGAACAGCATGGGCAAAGGCCTTGAGGCAGGAAGAGTTTGGCACTTTCCAGCTATTGAAGGACAGCAATGTTATTGGAGCATCATGCAAGCCATGAGTGAGGGGAGGCAGTGCTGGGAGCAGGAAAGGCTGGATCACATGGGAGCCTGTAGGCCACATTGAGGAGCTTGGACTTTATCCTAACAGCGATGAGAAGCCTTGGATGGGTTTTGAGCAGGAAAGTCCCTTGATCCAATTGCATTACATTTTAAAAAAGATATTCATCAAATATAGCTTTTGTTTTTAGCACAGATGCCAATATCTCAGAAATCTTAGCTGACTCTTAGATTATGTGACATTTCCCAGTTTTATTTTTTCATAGTGCCTGACTTTTCTTTCAGAGCACTTACATTTATAATTAACTAATTGTGTAAATTAGTTTGTTATTTATTTCTCCTTCTACCTGTGCCGTCCAGTGTGGTAACCACTGGCTCTACTGGGCTGTATACCGCATGCATAAAATTTAGACAAAGAGTTCTAAAAGGCTTGCTATGAAAATCAACCCTGTTATGCATCCCAGTTTATCAGTTCTCGTGGAGTAACCACTATCAACTTTTTAAGTTCGCTCTCTTGTTTTATTTCCTTGTCTCTAAATAATTGACAAGTCATACTCTTTTTTTGTTATTATACTTTAAGTTCTAGGGTACATGTGCACAATGTGCAGGTTTGTTACATATGTATACATATGCCATGTTGGTGTGCTGCACCTGTTAACTTGTCATTTATATTAGGTAAGTCTCCTAATGCTATCCCTCCCCCAACCCCCGACCCCATGACAGGCCCCAGTGTGTGGTGTTCCCCACCCTGTGTCCAAGTGTTCTCGTTGTTCAATTCCCACCTATGAGTGAGAACATGCGGTGTTTGGTTTTCTGTCCTTGCAATAGTTTGCTCAGAATGATGGTCTCCAACTTCATCCATGTACCACATTTTCTTAATCCAGTCTATCATTGATGGACATTTGGGTTGGTTCCAAGTCCTTGCTATTGTGAATAGTGGCACAATAAACATACATGTGTATGTGTCTTTATAGCAGCATGATTTATAATCCTTTGGGTATCTACCTAGTAACGGGATGGCTGGGTCAAACGGTATTTCTAGTTCTAGATCCTTGAGGAATTGCCACACTGTTTTCCACAATGGTTGAACTAGTTTACAGTCCCACCAACAGTGTAAAAGTTCCTATTTCTCCACATCCTCTCCAGCACCTGTTTTTTCCTGACTTTTCAATGATAGTCATTCTAACTGGTGTGAGATGGTATCTCATTGTGGTTTTGATTTGCATTTCTCTGATGGCCAGTGATGATGAGCATTTTTTCATGTGTCTGTTGGCTGCATAAATGTCTTCTTTTGAGAAGTGTCTGTCCATATCCTTTGCCCACTTTTTGATGGGAGTCATACTCTTTCTTGGTGTTTCAGTCTAAGGCCTGATCTGTTGATTACCCACATGAAAGGTGAGGGTCTTTCACCTCCATCCCACCACTGCCAATACATTGTAGCATAATTCGGTTAGATCAGTGTTCATTGTTGGTATTTTGTTAACACTTTCGCAGCTAAACCAGATTGGGATTACTTTTCCTTTCACAGATGATATTTTATTTTTGCTGCATTAAAAAAATTTTTTTTAAATGTGAACTCATCACTAATTCACATCAAACCTTCTTCTGGTTGTGTAAATCTCTCTTCAACAAGTTTGAGCACATTAGGAATTCTATCACTTTTTTTTTTTTAAATTGCCCTTGGAGCTTTCTGACCTGTTCCAATCTGGGCTGGTTGCTGTCCAGGCTGGCTGCATACCTCTTGGCCCAGACTCTTTCTTTGACATTAACCTGAGGATTTCCTTGGCTTCTCTCCTGTGTTGAATTGATCTCATAGTTCCTGTATTCTGTGTCTTTCTCTTCCTTGGTTTGTACTCTTGTTTGGGCAAGAACATCCTGAAGTAGCTTTCTACGTGAGAGGTGACATTTGTTTGAGACTTTGCTTTTCAAAAAATTTTTTATGCCTTGTACATTTAATTGATAGTTTGGCAGGGTGTAAAATCACATTTCCTTAGGGTTTTGAAGGTGTTGACAAGTCTGATGTCATTCTGATCCTCAATCCTTTGTATGAGGTTTATCCTTTCCTCCTGCCCCCATCCCTCTGTGTGCCTTTAAAAAAAAAATCTCGTAGCCTTCAATTATGAAAACATTTTCTCAAGTTATTATTGTTATTCTTTTTTACCCTAGGCTGGTCCTCTAATTTTCTTATCTTTCCTCTCGTATCTTCCATCCTACTTTTTTTGAGATTTCTTCCATATTGTCTTCCAAATTTTCTTTTGAATTTTTCATTCCCTCTACCTTATTTTTAATTTCTAAGAACTCTTTTTTGGTTCTCTGAATGTTCCTTTTCATAGCATCTCATTCTCAGTTTTTTAGATGCAATATCTTTCTGATTATAACATTAATTAGGTTTTCTCCCCTTATCGAGTTTGTTTTATGTCCCCTCTGTCTGTTTTGTTGGCCTTTCTCTTGTTTGGAGGCTTTCCTCTAATGTCTGCTGGCCCTAAACTGTTGACTCATATTTAAGGAGAGAGCACTCTGACGTTGGTTGGAAGCTCCATTTATGAAGTTGGGCTTAAGGTCTGCTGTCTTCATGTAGAGTATCTGGCTGGATCATTCCTTTCAGGAACTTTTGATGTCTGTATTTTCAGGCCTTTTTGAGGGAAAGGGATTGATCAGATTCCACTGAGCAGACTCTCCCAGTTTCCTACCTGGAGGGCGCATGCCTGACTGAGTAGGGGAAGAAGCCTGGAGTCCCAGTGCTTCATATTTTCAGCACAATAGCCCCGACCTCAATTGTTCTAAGTGATCCTCTGCCCAAAAAGTGTCACCAGGAAGTTTTTTACTAGAAAATAAAACAACTTCTTTCAGGGTGAAGGACGGGCAGTCATTCAGATTTGGTATTTTGGGGAGAGGTCCTTGGGTTCCAACTGTTTCTTAAGCCAGTTTTCCACAAATCCTTTCTCTCCCCCTTCCAAAGATATCTAGCATCTTCAATTCCTGAGTTCCTTGGGGATAGAGGGATAAAAACCACGTTGTATTCAAGTTTTCTTTTCTTTTTTTTTTTTTTTTCCCCCTTAGGATTCAGATTTCTTGAACTGCTAAGATAGTAAACACTTGCCTATCTCCTTTCCAGCTTCCAAAATTTTGTAGTACATCTACTCTCTGTTCTTTTTCCTATGAGTTCATGCCTCTAAACGTTCTCTTATGTTTGTTTTAGTGGGACAGAGCTCATTGCATTTGCAATGACAGAATTTGCCATTTAAAAACTGGAATTCAACGAGCTTTTTTTTTTTTTTTTTTTTTTTTTTAAAGTCCCTTGGTTATATTGTAGAAAATGGACTTCATGGTTCTGTTGGTTTTGTATTGGATGGTATAGAGAGTAGAATGGTATCCCCGAGAAAGACATGTTGAAGTCCTAACTCCCAGTACCTGTGTGTGGCCTTATTTGGAAATAGGGTCTTTACAGATGTAATCAAGGTAAGATGAGATTATACGATATTAAGGTGAACCTTAATCCAATGGCTAGTGTTCTTGTAAGTAAAAGGAAATTTGGACACAGACACAGAGAGAGAGAGGAGAATGCCATGTGCAGTGAAGGCAGAGATTGAAGTGATGCATCTACAAACCAAGGGACACTATGGACTGTCCGCAGCCACCGCAAGCTAGAAGAAGGCGTGGAACTGATTCTCAGGTCTTCCAGAAAGAACCAACTCTGCCAACACTTTTATTTCAGACTTCTAGCTCCCAGAACTGTGAGACAATAAATTTCTACTGTTTTCAATCACCCATTTTTGGGTTCTTTGTTACAGCAGTCCCATGAAACTAATACAGATAGGTATTAAGTTACGTGATTTTAGTATTCTTAGAAATGGGGGCCCTTTGAGAAACTTTCAATATTCTTAGAAATGGAAGATGCTTTGAGAAATGGAGGGTGATTTTCCCTGAAGCAGCAATTTATTCTCTATATAATTTGTTATCTGGCAGTTTCATTGAGTAAATGTCTTAATTATTCTTCAACACTATAAAATTGTCATGGTATAGAACACATCTGATGTGTCTTCTTCTTCTGGCTAACTTTTAAAATGCCAATCTGATTTATTTGGAAAGCTATCAAGCCAAACAGAACCAGCTGAACATTGAGAAGGCTAATCAGAAGAAAGAAAAAGGAAAAAAGAAAGAGAGAGAGAAGGGAAGGGAAGGGAAGAGAGAAAGAAAGGAAAGGAAGGGAGGGAGGGAGGAAGGAAAGAGAGAGAAAGAAGGAAGGAAAGAGAAAAAGAGAGAAAGAAAGGAAGGAAGAAAGGAAAGAAGGGAAGAAAGAAAGAAGAAGAAGGGGACGGGTAAGGGGAAGGGGAAGGGATGGAAGGAAGGAAATGAAGGAAGAAAATCGAGGAGGGAAGAGGAAAGAGTAAGAGAAAGAGAGAAAGGAGAAGGCAGGAGGAAAAAGCAAAGAAGAAAGGAGAAGAGAAAAAGAAAAGAAAAGAAAAGAAAAGAAAGGAAGGAAGGAAGGAAGGAAGGAAGGAAGGAAGGAAAAGAGAGAGTCCAAATATATCTTCATTCATTTTGACCTAAACTCTGGAAAATCTTCCAGCAATATGAACTCAATATCCAGATTCTAGTCCCTCCACACAGATTCTTCTAAGGACTTTCTGTTTTTGCAGTTGCCCTGGGGCTGTAGCTTTCCCAAAGAGCTAGAAAACACTAGTTCTAAAGGACACATTAATAAATGCAGGTGACCACAAGGACCTGTGGAGAACAAAGAGAAACAATGAGAAAAGCCCCAGGAAAGACCTCACTAACAGATTTTCTGTCTCCTTTGCATCTGTTTACCTCTCATGTCAGAGTGAGGACCAAGCCGGATGCAGGAAACCCAGGCAAAATCTGCTTCCCAGCAGAGTTCACTATTGGTGAAGAAATAGCCCAAAAACTAGATTTCACACAGTTCAAAAGCCAATTCTCACAAAATGAATTTGCCGCTTAGTGAACCCACCTGAATACCTAAGGTCTTTCCCCGGGTTTTGATTCTGTCTCAGCTGTTGCCGCAGCTGCCTTGGGTTGGAATTGTTAGTCCAGGAATTCTTCTAAGTGTGAATGACGGGCCTTTCCTTTAAATCCATTTTTGCTGTTTTATTTCCCCTAAACTTTCTCTTTGGGCTTCTGCTCTGCTCCTGTTCCTGCCCCTGCCTGTATCTACTTCTATATCCATGGGGCAGTGTTTGGGAGATTGGAACCCTGGGTTCTTTCTTTACCCCTGTTCAATGAAAAGAACATTTGACTAGCTCTTGGCTAGTATTTCTGGACTTTCAGTGAAATGGTTGTTGGTGAATTACAACTTGATAAAATGATCCAGAGGCCAGATGTCCTATCCAAGAAAGCATCTTTTGCTTTAGGAAGGCAATAGAAGGTCATTAGGATTAGGTAGCCTGAATTCTATTCTGGCTTGCTTTTTTTTTTTTTTTTTTTTTTTGAGACAGAGTCTCGCTCTATTGCCCAGGCTGGAGTACAGTACAGTGGTGTGATCTCAGCTCACTGCAACCTCGGCCTCCCGGGTTCAAGCAATTCTCCTGCCTCAGCCTCCTGAGTGGCTGGGATTACAGGCACCCACCACCATGCCTGGCTAATTTTTGGTAGAGACAGGGTTTCCACCATGTTGGCCAGGCTGGTCTCGAACTCCTGACCTCAGGTGAACCCCCTGCCTCAGCCTCCTAAAGTGCTGGGATTACCGACATACGCCACCATGCCTAGCCTCTGGCTTGCTTTTCACTCATTGAGGTAGAGCTCTACATCCCCAAGCTCCAGTTTCCCCGTAAAATGGAGATAATATTGCCAACTTCACAGATGTAAGGATTAAATGACCCTGGGGATAACTTGAATGCTTTTTTTAAAATTATGATTTACTTAAAAATGTGCATATTAAATCAGATAAAGTTACTCCTTATAGCTTACAAACAATTATAAAACAGAAATATGATTTACAAAGGAGAGAGGTGCAAACCAGGCCAGTGACATTCTGAATAACAGCATTAATCTAATAAAACAAGTAGTTTTGTTTTATGGAAACTGAATCACAAATATTGCTTTTAGTGGTAGAAAGATACATTTGCTTATTTTCCATTTCACTTTTGCCCACTGGATCCTTTTGATTTTTGAGGCACGATGGGCCGTCATTTGAATCGTTATCACTATCAGTTATTTTTCATTTTAACGGTGGTGCCAGCTTCAGCCATCCACTGCACTTACTATAAGTTGGTGCCTCTAAGGATGGAAACTGTGTGACACAGATGTGGATGCCACTGTTTCCATCACAGGGCTCCTGCACAGGTGAAGATTCAATGCTCTCACCTTCTTCTATATTTAAATGACTCAGAAGCTTTCATCCATGATACCATTTTGCTGTCATGAAGTATAGAGATCTCATTTATATCTTCCTTTCTTCATACTTCAAGACTACTGAAGGAGTTGATGCCATTTCAGCCTTTAAAACAATACAGATGTCAGCACCAAATCATGGAATTCTATTAAGTTGAGATCATTTGGATGATTCCAAATTTGCTAATAATAGTGTTTTTTTTTTGTTTGTTTTTTTTTCACAATTACCGTAAAACAGAAGAATGATAGTATATCCTCAGATCCCCCCAGGAATTTGCTGACTGTCACATTTTTAGGCAAATTGGCCAAAATGTAGGAAAGTGTCTGGCATGTAGTAGGTACCTGGTAAAGAAAAGTTTTTATGAAATTCACGCCAAAACCATCCAGGAAGGCCAGAGATTTCCAAACTTTAAAGTTCCATAACTGGACTTCAGTGATTCTATGTCTCAAAAAAATTAAAAAGCATTAGGGAAAACATTACTCAACTTAAACTTTGACAAAGTTGAATTGGAATATTAAGTAACTAGCAACACTGGTGCCAGAAGTGAGTAAAGTTGTTTGCAGAGTGCAAAGTTAGTCACGGTCCTTGCCTACAGACTTGTAGTCTACATAAGAACCAAAAGGGCCTGAAGAAATTACTGTAAAACCTGTCACATTAAGGAACAAGAGGCTATGGAAAGGACACCCATTCTCACAATGAGGAAGGTTGTCTTGTAGAGAAACTGAAGGCCTTCATCCATAGACAATCCAGAGCATGAAAATTACAGGGCCAGGATACAGAGCCGATTTCGGAAGATTCAAACCCCAGAAGCTGATAGCTGCTCAGACTGTGAAAGGGAATCCTGAATCCATTCTGCTGGCCTACCCCATCAAGATGGAGTTCTCACAGGAAAGGACAAATGCACAAATTCCAATGTGGTTGTCAGGGAACCCTCTGGCAAAACACCACCAAAAAAAAAAAAAAAAAAAAAGAGTGCCAGTGAGTGTGCCCTGGGAATAAAGGAGAAAGTCATTTTTGTGTTTGTTGGGAAGCAATTGTGGTGAGACTGGATCTTCTCACATTGGGCACAGCTAGGGGCCTGATGGCAAAGGAAACTGCATGCCTCGCTCCAAGAAGGGCTTCCCTCACAGGCTCACAGCATGGCCTGCTACTCTTCCAGCCGTGACCTTGGGACTCTGCTACAAGGCTGCCAGCTAGCTGATTTTCTGGGCTCAACTTGTGAAATGCAAAGATGCAGGCAAGGGGCAGAGAAAACCCTGGATGAATGCATTTGGAAATAGATCATGGGCAAATGGTAATTCATAGATGTTTGGACCTGGAAGAGACCTGAGGATAGAGAAAGTCACTTTTTTAGACTCACTCCAAGAAGGCAACTTGGCCATGCTTCATGGTTCGACAAGCTTGGGAAATGCTCCATACCCTGAACTCCTCTTAGAGAGACACAGTGTACATTCCCATAGTAATAGTTGGAACTATGTCACGTGGCCACATCTAGCTGCAAGGGAAGTGGGAAATGTCTTTTAGCTGAGCAGCAACAGATCAAGCTAAAAGCCAAGATTCTGTTACAATAGCAAAAGCAAAGGCCTCATATTGGAAGACAACTAGCAGTCTGACAACAGTCCCCCAACTTTTGGGGCATCATTTTGAAAAAATGGTAACCACTGCTAAAGGGGGCTTTTCACTTCCATTTCCATTGCATGGAATTATACCAGTTGATCTCCCCCCAGGATAACTCCAGGACAGAGCCTGTCAGCCTGTGGCGGAACTTCCTTATGCCCTGCAGTTACTCACCTCTCTGCCCTCCCTGCCCTAAATAGTTGAAAGCCCAGAGAGCTTTGTCTCAGGCCTCTTCATTTTGACTCAGCTCTCTCTTTCTCAGAGCTAAGCTGCAGAGACCTCATCTCTGCTTCACTTTCTTTCTCTCTACACAACTCCAAGTTTACTCACTTTCCTTTATTAACACAATCCTCTAATAGTGTGAACTACAACAAAAGGCAATACTGTGTGCTTTCATGAAAGCAAAAACATAAACAATTGAAAATGTGTGCAATTCAAATAGCTCAGAAATGATTTGTGTTTCTTTGCTTACTTATGTTGTAATTTTAGGACTGTTTTGTCATCATTTCTGAATGATATCCTTCTGTGAGGCTCCTGACATGATTCTTCTCTTTCTTAGTTAAATGGGCAAAGGAACTCATGTGTAAATCTATTAATTTGGGAGAATCTCAGAAGTCACCACCCCCAAGCGAATAGGCTTACTTCAGCAATTTGGAAGTGGTGCCTTAAAACCTTTGATTTCAATGGTCACATTTATAGCAAGGTAGTTGAATTTGAAGCAGGACTGAATTAAGAATAACTCCACTGAATGCCAGGAAACTGCCTTTGGGTGGCATTTGACTGGGCATGACCTCAGTTGTGGGCAGTCTCACTGGAGCAAAGAGCCCAAACCCCAAGGAGGCTTTTGAGACAAGGCCTGGGTGGAGAGGTCCTGCCTTGTCCACAGTGGAGCCACACTGGGGGTGTCATCTATTTATACCACTAATCCTATTCTGGACCAGGTCCCTGCTTGACATAGTATCCTCTCAATTAATTTGTAGAACAGCCTCATGAGGTTAGCATCACTATTCCCACTTTGTAGAAGAAATTGAGGCTTCGAGATATAAAAGAAGCTACCCAAAGTCACACGGTTGAAAGTGCCAGACTCAAGCCAAGCTTTGCTTTACTCTAAAACCCTTTTTTGAGACCACTGAGTCCCAGACTTTTGGAATTCATTGGCCAGTAAAAAGGAAAAAAAAAATGTGTACGTTTAAAAGAAAAAAAGGTGTGAGTGTGTGTGCGTGCTGATCGAGGTGCTAACGTTTTATTCAGGGGGGCATGAAAAAGACCTGTCATTTATTACTTCCACCATTTCATAAGAAAGGCTATCTTATGCATACCCATGCACACATGCACACGCACACACACTGCAGAAAGCACTGCTAAATAATTCAGAAAGTATGTACTAGCACTTATGATGTGCTAGGCACTGTTCTAGTCGTTGCAGAATATAATAGTGACAAAAAAAAAAAAAAAATTCCTGCCCTCATGCTTAAAGCCTAGGTACAGGGTAATAGATTTAAAACAAAGAAGAAGGAAAGGACATAGTGTTAATACATAGAACTAAGTGCTATAAGAAAAAAAAGAGAGGAGAGGGATAGATAGGTATGTGAGGAAGGAAGCCCTTCCTGAAGAAGGGACAGAAACACACCAATCTTGCTAAGAAAGGGAGTGAGCAATCCTAGCCCCCACACTAACCCACCGCACTATCTCATTTTTCTCGTTGTACCATGTGCCAGGGAAATTGTCTCTGTGACCCGCCTTTTGGAAACCTCTGCCCTGTGCTGTCCTAGCTCCACAGAAGTTGAAATGGGAGGGACCTGCATGAAGGGTTCAGACTCTGCTTCTAGTTCATTTCCTCTCAGGCTTCGTTGGCTGCAGTCTCATCTTGCCTCTGACATGATCAGGGAAATTTTTCATTTTGCCCCAGTGTGAATCAATAGTTTGAAGCAAGAACTGTGAATAAACACTTCTGCTTTCTGAGGGCAAAGGCTGCAGGGCTTCGCGTGCCTTCCTGCTGTGCTACCTCCCCTTTGCTGGACTTGTTGAATTAGTTTGAGCTGGTGGATACTTGTTTCATCTCCCCATGTGTTTCTAGCCTCTTGTGGGAAGAAAATTTAGACAAAATATGCTTGTGCTCATTTTATGAAGGTTTTCCTCTGGGTTTTTGTTGCTGAAGTTGTTAAAAGGGATATTTCTCAAACTATGAAGATGAAGAGCACATATGGATCTCAAAATTTCCTCTTGCTCTCTCTGTGTGTGGGTTTTTTTTTTTTTTTTTTTTTTGAGACAAAATCTCATTCTATTGCCCAGGCTGGAGTGCAGTGACATGATCTTGGCTCACTGTAGCTTCAAACTCCTGGGCCCAAGTGATCCTCCTGCCTCAGCCTCCCAAGTAGCTGAGACTGCTGGTGTGCACCACCACTCCCAGCTAACTTTTGTATTTTTTGTAGAGATGGGGTCTTACTATGTTGCCCGGGCTGGTCTCAAACTCCTGGCCTTGAGTGATGCTCCCACCTTGGCCTCCCAAAGCCCTGGGAGTTTATAGGCATAAGCCACTGTACCTGGCCTTCTCCTTCTCTAGGTAGCCACCTATCCCATGCAGAACTCCCCATTATCTTCGCAGTCTGTATTCTCCTAGAACCACAGTTTCTGGTTTTTACTCTGAGTACAGCATTCCAATTTCTCACAAAATTCCAATTTCTCACAGTAAATAGGGCAAGGTGGTGCTTGGAATCACAGAGACTAGAGTTCTAATTGTTGCTCTACCTCTTACTAGGCTGAGACCTTGGGAAATTACTTGAACTTTCTCAATCCTAGTTTTCTTATCTGTTGCATTCCAGTAACAAGAGTCGTTACCTCATAGGATTGATGTGGATATTAAATGAAAGAACATATCATAAAATTTATTGAAATTTATTATGTGCAATGCACTATTCTAAGTGCTTTGTGTATGTTAACTAGTTGAATCCTCCACAAATTCCTTAAAATCAGAGATATTATTTTAGAGAAGAAGGAACTAAATCATGTAGAAGTTAGGCTGCTTGCTCAAGGTCACTGTGTGTTCCTAACATGTAGAGTGATGGTTTTCCTTAATATAATCTCTCGTGGGGAAATTAGGAACCATCTGGTCTTGTCATTGGAGCTCAGCTATCGAGTTGCTACTTAACAGGTAGTTTCATTAAAAAGCAAAGGAATATATCAAAGTGTATTTCTCAAAATGTTAAAAACTTAATTATCATACAAATAAATAGTGAGCAGGTATCACTATCTTTTTAACTCATTGATGAGGGTCACAGCCGGATGATAAAGTCAGCTCAAAAGAGGATATGAGGATGTGATTATTACAAGGGCAACATGAAGAATCCTTGTGGTGATGGAGCTGTTCTGTATCTTGGTTGCAGTGGTGGATACGTGAAAGTGCACATGTAATAAAATTGTATAGGATTAAATACAAATATACAAATGAGTACAAATTAAAACCAGGGAAATCTAAATAGGATTGGTGGATTGTACCAATGTCAGTACCCTGGATAGAATCTCGTACTACAATTCTGTAAGATGTTACCATTGGGGGAAATTAGAAAAGAGAATGGAGATCACTCTGTACGATTTCTTACAACTTCATGTGAATCTATAGGTGATTTTGAATTGAAAAGTTTAATTTAGGCTGGGCACAGTGGCTCATGCCTGTAATCCCAGCACTTTGGGATGCTGAGGTGGGCGGATCACAAGGTCAGAAATTCAAGACCAGCCTGGCCAACATGGTGAAACCCTGTCTCTACTAAAAATAAAATAATTAGCTGGGCATGGTGGCATGTGCCTGTAATCCCAGGTACTTGGGAGGCTGAGGCAAGAGAATTGCTTGAATGGGGACCCGGGAGACAGAGGTTGCAGTGAGCCGAGATTGTGCCACTGCACTCCAGCCTTGGATACAAAGTGAGACCCTGTCTCAAAAAAAAAAAAAAAAAAAAAAAAGTTTAATTTAAAAACAAAATAAATAAATGGCTCAAAAAAAAAAAGGGTATATGAGAAACCTTTAAAAAAAGGAAAGCTGAGATAAGATTGCTAAATTAAATATGAAACTAGTTACATCCTAAAAGACAAAACAAAACAAAAACAAAAAAGTCCCACAAAACCCAAACCGATAGTCTTTGGGGTTCTCTTCTCTATCAGACAGAAAAGAAACTCATCACACATGATCAGTTCTCAGAATTGTAAACTGTTTGGCCCTAATCAAATGCACAAACCAAGTTGCATGCTCTAGGCCAGGATCCCTCAACACCACCAGCACTATTGAAATTTGGGGCCCAAATAATTCTTTGTTGGGGGTGCTGTTGTGGGCATGTAGGATGTTTAGTAGCATGTGTGGCCTCTACAGCTGAAATGTCTCCACATGTCCACCGGGGATAAAGTCATGCTGGGTAGGAACCCCAGAACACCTTTAGGCGAGCTTGTTGGGAAGCGCTCCTAGCATAACGTTAATCATCTTTTCTGCATTATCCCAAACTCTGGATAATTGTTCTTCACAAATAAAACTACCAGTTGCAGGGTCACGGTGCTGAGTAGAAGCACAGTGTGCTCTAGGAGGAGTCACAGACTTTTAGCAGAACAAGATCCTTAGAGATTTACTAGGCCTGCCTCACCCTCCTCGTTTCCCAGCTGAGGAATACCAGTGGAGACAGCTCCCCTAAAGGCACAGCTAGTTCATGTGGGTGTGTCCAAGTCAATCCTGTCTTCTTTCAAAATGGATGTGAAGCAGTCATTACAAAGTCATTAAAACTTTGTAGGTGCCAATTATGTGCTATGCTCTGTGCTGGGCTCACAGCCAGGTGATGGCTAACAAAAGGTCCTGCTCTTGAGGCACTGATGGTCTTCCTGGGGAGATAAGGATGTAGGCAAATTATTACTGTGGGAGGGATATTTAGTAGTGCAGGCTGAGGATGAAGGCTGTGACGGCCTTAGAGTCTCAGGGATAAGCCCTAAGGGAGTCTGAGGAGGACCAGAATTCCCAGCGCCATGGTCAAAGAGAGGTGGTTGTACTCATTGCAGAGGGAAGTTGTTGTTCCTGGCTCAGAGGGAATGTGAGGCCTGAAAGCGAACCTGCCCACAGTGTAGGCCTGGGCCAGGTTCTGGGATTACTGGGAGGCCCAGAAGGCAATGATAAGCGGGGGCGGGGGAGTGAAGAAATGGGGAGCTGTGAAGAGAAAGTGGAAGAAAGGAACAGATTTATAGCCAAGAGATCAGGCCAAAGATAGGACAGGGTGGGTGAGTGGGAGGAATGCAATTCTGAGATGGAGAAATTAAGACAACTAGAGTTCCAGGAAGAAGAGAACAACTGGGTAAAACCACAGCAGTGTTTAGAGCACGGTGATGCCCGTGGTTTACTGTTAGTGGTCACTATGGTTTCCAGAAATCTGACTGCATGAATGGCACCCAGGATCTGAATCTGGGACTTCCTGGCTGGCTGCACCCTGCAAAGCTCATGTGCTTGGCCTCGGAGAGGAAAGGGACTGGAACTGGGACTCAGAACAAAAACTTGGCAGAGCATGAATCCAGGCCTGGCTGGCACAGGAGCTGCTTCCAAGATATTTTACATCCAAAGCACCAACCTCACATGTTGTGGCAGTTACAGGAAGGAGGCTTCCAACTTTAGCATCCTTCAAGCCGTTGCCTTGTTCCTCATGATTCACCAGGGAGAGAGAAACTGGAAAACAGGGACCAGAAGGATGTAGGGAGAGGATTAGACAAAATAAGGGCCAGAGCAAGGTGCAAAGTGGGGATGCTGCCCGACAGTTCCTTGGGGTTCAGCAGGCAAGCCTTCCTTGGGGAAAACCCTTTCAGGCAAGGAGGAGAACAAGTTGAGATATAAAGCAATGATCGTGTGAAAATAGATAGGATTGAAAATGAACCAAGACAATCTTTTTATCTGCCCAACTTCTTGAATTCAGGTGACTCTAGATGACCAAACATCTATGTAATAGCTTTTCTGTTATTCTTTCCTTTCTGGACAACTGGATTAGAAAACTCTAGTAAACCTCAGTTATAGCATCCCTGAAAACACAGCTCAAAAGGGGAAAAGTTGAAGAGAGCTGGCTTTCCTTTCTCTGGGATATAAGATGTAGAGTTTAGGTTTGGTGTTGAGGTTTTGAGGCCTTTTGGAATATTAAAAGGAAGAGAGAGGATTCTCAGGAAAGGATGGAGGTGCTGTAGGAACTGACTATCCCACAAGGGTTCCTCCCTGCCACTCCCTGGAGGTGAATGGTTGTGCTCTGGAGGTGGAAGGGGAGGGAATTAGCAATTTTGGAGTGTTCATCTTTGCAAAAGCTCCCTGGGTGAGTCAGTCTGTGAGCAGGGAGTTGCAGGAATATCTTTTTTTTTTTTTTTTTAAACAGAGTCTTGCTCTGTCACCCAGGCTGGAGTGCAGTGGTGCAATCTCGGCTCATTGCAAGCTCCGACTCCTGGGTTCACACCATTCTCCTGCCTCAGCCTCCCAAGTAGCTGGGACTACAGGCGCCCGCCACCACACCCGGCTAATTTTTTGTATTTTTAGTAGAGATGGGGTTTCACCATGTTAGCCAGGATGGTCTGGATCTCCTGACCTCGTGATCCGCCCGCCTCGGCCTCCCAAAGTGCTGGGATTATACGCATGAGCCACCGCACACAACCAGGAATATCTTTAGGTAACCCCATGCCACTAATAAAATTCCCCATGTCCTGTAGCTAAATAGTTTCTGTCTTAGTGTACATTGATTTCCTCGGGACCTAGGGCCATAGCTACAGGGGATTTGGACCTAATAGCCATAAAAAAATAAATGAGAATTTGGTTAATAGTAGCTAATATTAAAACTAATATTTATTAGCAGTTTCTATGGGCCAAACATGCTGCCTACTGGTGGTGGCACCCACTTAGGTAGCAGGTGAAAAGTTGGCTTCCTTTAACCTGGGATTTGCAACCAAAGTTAAAAACTCCAAATCTGTATTATAGAACACACCTTATGCTGTTCATTGAACATAAAAAATGTATTCATATATATAACCATACTTTATCTACTGGATAGATTTTGCAGTGTCGTTCTGGGGCTGACTCCAGATCCCTCTCCGTGAGGATTTTGGGTGAAGCACCTAGCCGGGCATAAGACATGAAATTTCCTGTCTGCTTCATCCAGAGCCTTTTCTTCTTTTGTCTTCCTCATTCTGCATCCTTTGCTGTTTCACATCCCACCCTGGTTTACCACAGAATTAATTAGCCTCCAAGGAACCCCCATTTCTTCATCTGCGGGTGTGCAACATCTCAACTGTAACTACATTTTCTGAGGCTCCAGCTGGCTCCCTTCCCAGTATCTTACTGTTTAGATCCGCACAAGGCTAGGGCTTTGGGCTTTTGAACATTTACTGCCCTTTGATGTGACCTCTGCAAAGTGCCTGCTTCAGCTGCTCTTTCGCCCAAATGGCTTTTATTGCCTTCTCCCTCATTCTGCAGTGTTGAGAAGAGGGACAGAAAGGCTTAACATGTGGTTATTACATATGGAACACCTGGGCTTTTAAGAGAACAAATTTTCCGTCTGACAATCAATGATCTCTAGTGAGATTTAAGTGTGGATTTAACATGAAGTAAGTGACAAGACTCACACTGTCTTCATGACTTCTGGAATCCAGAGGAAGGAGCAGGTAGGAAGAGGTTTCCATCCTCACAGCGTTTGACTGTGAAGTCCTCATAGTAGAGACCCTGTGTTGTTGATTATTACTGTGTTGTCCACTTGGTCCATACATCTCCATTAAGAGGGCACTAACTGACCAGGAATTCCTGAGGTCTGCGTAATCCCAAGATGCTTATCCGTGAGAGAGCTTTCAGCTGCAAGTGACAGAATGACCTACCAGGCTGCTAAGTAGCAAGGAATTTGTTATCTCCACAGCAAGAAACTCAGAGGCAGGGAGGCTCCAGGTCGAGCTAACTCCATAGCACAGGGAGGCTAACTCCATAGCACTTCTTCCCCATGAGGTCAGATCTTCATTCACTCTCAGGCAACACCATTCAGAGGCAGGAAAGGAAGTTTCCTCCATTATCTTTTTCCCAGAAGCCCCACAGAAGATGACCTTGACATATCATGGGGCAGAATTAAATCACATTCTCACCATAGAACACATCACTGGAAAATGAGAGGATTTAACCATAACTATCTCAAACCAGTCATACTTTATTCCCTGGGACTGGGGGAAGTGCTGCTGGGGAGCTGGGAGAGCCAAGATTGCCATTTCAGCCTTTGTCACAGGAAATTAGGTCTACCAAGAAGAGTGAAAATGGCTGTTGGGTGGGCACCGGCAAGATGGCCAAGAGTCCTTTGTCAGAATGTCAAAGGTGATGGGAAGTGGAGAAGAACATGAAACGTCTTATTTCCCTTTTGAGTCCTAACCACTTCCACTGTTCTTACTTCCTGGTTTTGCCCATTAGCCCATTACCCTCTTGCCTTTGCACTTGCCTGGAGAGACAACCGTTTAGGGGCTCTGCTGGTTCAAGAAGGACTGTGCAGGTAGCGTGGCCACACACCATGTATAGGTAAGAGAGGAGATGGCGGGGGTGGGGGGACAAGATCTGGGGAGGTGGGTATGGGACAACCCTGCAAAACCAGGTAATTTATAGCTCGGGAGAGCCTCTCAGGCTCAGACATCACGAGGCATGTTTTCTGGCAGTGGGTGGACACTCAGGCTTCAGTATGACTGCCATGGAATTGCTAGCAGTGGTCAGTTCTTTTCCAGCAAAGTTGTAGTGAGTAGCTATCCATCCCTGCCACCTCTGCTCCATATCTGCTCATGAACCTAGGCATATAATTACTGAAGCTAGTTGCAGGCACAGAAGTTATGGTGGTGTCACTGGAATACCCAAGTTTACAGAGCACCATTAGGTATTAACTGAATTCCTGGGCATGGTCCTTGAAAACAGAATGGGAAACTCCCATGATGTCAAGTGTGTTTGTTCCCATTGCTACTGCAACAAACTACCACAACTTTAGTGGCTTGAACAATACAAATGTATTATCTTCCAGCTCCATAGGTTAGAAGCCTGATATGGTCTCCCTGGGCTAAGTTGTCAGCAGAGCTGCATTCCCTACTGGAGGCTCCTTGGGATAATCCATTTTCTTTACTTTTTCAGCTTCTAGAGGCAGCCTGCATGCCTTTGTTCATGGCCCCTTCCTTCGTTTTCTCTCTGTGCCTTTTAAAAACAGTCATATCTCCTTTAAGTCTCTCTCTTCTAGCTCCCTCTTTTATCTTTAAGGACTTTGGTGATTACATTGGGCCCACTAGGATATTTCAGGATAGTCTATTTTAAGACCAGCAGATTATCAACCTTAATTCCACTTACAACCTGAATTCCCTTTTGCTGTGGAACCTCATATATTCACAGGTTCCGGTGCTTAGGAGTGGACATCTTTGGGACCGAGGGTTACTCTGCCTTCAAACCATGTCACCAGAGTTGTGCTAATACACAGAGAGCTGCAGGGGATGAGATCTGCCATTCATTGAGCACCTTCTGTGTGCCAGACAGTGTTAGGTACCTTATAAATGATTTCACTGCATCCCCCAACATTCAATCCTTAGTTTGCAAGTGAGACAATGATGGCTCAGAGAGGCTTAGTGACTTGCCCAAAGTCATATAGCTGGTGACGACAGAACTCAGTCCATCTGTCCTCCAGTCCATGCTGCCTTGTGTTACCCTTTGCTCCCTCCCAGATAGTTCCAGAGGCTTCAGCATGTGCATGAGCACATGCGAGTCTATATGGGAGGGAGGACAAAAACATAGTAAAAAGTCACCTTCTGAATTTGAAGCTAAAGAGGTTCAACTTAAAATAGATGAGTGTAGCAACCAGATGTGGTGACTCACCCAGGGCAGAACTGGTGACTGTTCGGCTGCTGACAGCCAGGATGCAGGCTCAAGAGACCCATGTGGACTAAACCACAGAGAGCCGTCATTTATTCTGTTGATTTATGACTTGCCCAAGTGTGGGAAATGGGTAATAAGAATGTCTCAGTGTTTATCCAGCCCTCCGTAAAGGAGAGATCTATGTCCTTGGGCATGGTGGCACGATGGGCAGGGGAGCGGTGTTCCTGTCCCCGGCTTCACCACTCCCTAGCTTCCGAAGAGTAGCCTCAACACCTAATTCTGTGTGCACTGATTCTGTACATACCAGGCAGCTTTCTGCCTGATTTGGTATCTTTATAGCTGATTGCCTCTATTGCAAAAGCGTAATTGAAGTCTCAGCCAGGCCCTGGTTGCTGCAAGATGATTACTTGACTCAATCTAGATGGTCTCTCCTCATTTCTGTCTTTAACCATTCCAAACTTGCCCGACTCCCAGCATGGCCCCACCCTCTCCAGGGAGCACCACACTTTCTGCTCATGCAGAGAAATGGGCCCATGAAACTCTTCAAATTGTCTCCTCCTACTTTCCTAATTTTTCCTCTGTGTTTTCATCTTCTTTTGGATTGTTCCTCATTTCTTATGTTTTTCCCTATACTAGTTTGGAGTCCTTGCATTCTCTTTCTATTCTCATGGTTATCCTAAAGTTTATATACACATAATTTATCGAAGTATAAAGATATCAATATCATTCCCTGTTCCTATGTCAATTTAATTTCTTGCTATAACAAAGGCATCAGTGCTTCAGAATAACATACAGAGCTCTGCCCTAGGCCTCAAAATTGACTCCACAGAGACTGAGACTAATGACACCTCACTGAGCTGTCTGTGGACACTAGAGGGACTGGGATTGTAAACTGGATTCTCTGTGATACTGTGTTTCTTTCCTCCCCAAAATGGCACCATTTTTCATTTGAGAAAGGATTATCATCTAGCACTGGGGGCAAACAGTAACCAAATCATTAATGAAATAGTCATTAATGAAGTCCAAAGTGTACAAAGGACTTTGAACTTGAAATACAAGTCACTGTGGCCACAGGCCTTGTGGGGACATTGGGTTACTTGTTCATCTCCTTAACTGCTTAGTACATTGTGCTTTATATGGATAAAAACAGCATAAATACGATCAAAAGCTGAAATACTAAAGCTCCCTTGAGATCTTTCTTCTTCCAGGATTAGCAAAGACAGTTGAGCAAAGGGAGAGATTTTGTTCCCGAGGGAATAGACAGCCCAGCTGGGGAGAGAAAACCTGGATACTTGGAATAAGGGAGGGATCATTTAGAGTTAAGCTGTGTGACACTAACTGCAGATGGCAGGCATCAGCAAGCAAGGCACTGATCAGAGGTCGCCCCCTCACTAGACTGTTAAGGTGAAGGAGGGAAGAAAGCATTCCAAGTAGGGGATCATCTGGAGCAGTAACACCCAGGTGGGCATGAGCCTGGCCTTTCTGAGGAGCCTAGGGATACCTACCCGACCGGAACCAAGCTTGATGATTACCATGAGCCCATAAGATGGAGCTCTTGCAAGCCAGGCAGAGGTATTTGGACCACGTGCAGTGGGGCAATACGGTGTGAGGGAGAAATACATGCTAAGGGAAGATCTGTCTTCCTGTCGTGATTAGGATGTGCTGGACAGTGGGAGGAAACTGGAGTCAAGGAGGTCAGCTGGAGGTTACTGCAGTAATCTAGAGGTGAAATGAGGTGAGCTGGACCTTTCCAGTGGAAGCATAGAGAACAAAGGGCGATTTGAGGAGATACACAGGGATTAGTGTCAGACGTGATTAGAGGTAATGAAGGAGAAGGGAAGGGAAGTGATAGCTCACCAGTTTTTAAGGTCAGAGGTTAGAAAATTGGTGGCATGTCTGACAGAAATGGCAGAGTCAGGAAGGGGAACTGGCTTGAAGGTAACATGGTAAATGCAGTTTGGACATATTGAGTCTAAAGTGACTCGAGAAACCACCATGTGGGAGAGTTAGACTTGCAGCTGGTTCTGCAGGGCTGTGAACATCACTTCCTGAATCGCTCCCTCACATCTCTCTAAATATCTCTTGAATTCATCCTGTTCAACTCTGCCCCATTGTTTGAGTGGAGGCTCTCGTCACCTCTTGCCTCCTATTACTACCACGGTAATAGGTCTAGCCAATTTTCCTTCCTCCAGTCTCACCCCCTTTCATCCATTCTCCTCCATGTCTTTGAACTTTTCTCTCATGTTTTCATTAAGGCTATATTTCTGTTTTCTTGACTATTCAGCAATTATCTAGGGATATTATAAAGTGTTGCAATGGAATATGAATGAGACTTTCTTTGCTTTTCTTTGAAAAAAGCAAGTAAAGAATTTAGATTACTTTCCAATAACTTATGAGTATTGAACATTATTTCTTTTAATCTAACGGCACTCCGGGACTAGACCACAAGGATGACATGATTTATAAGGACTTCATTGATATCCATTTTCAACTCCTGCCCTAGATCTGAGTGCCTGCAGGATGAAGATGGCAGTTTATGCCTCTGTGAGTCCCCAGAGCCTGGTGAAATGGCTGGCATGTATAGTCAGCAAATCCCAGTTGAGATGAACTGATGGGAGCAGAGAGTTGGGTATCAGATGTGAGTTAAATTAGTTGAAAACAGGCCGGGCGCAGTGACTAACACCTGTAATCCTAGCATTTTGGGAGGCTGAGGCGGGTGGATTGCCTGAGCTCAGCAGTTTGAGATCATACTGGACAATATGGTGAAACCCTGTCTCTACTGATAAAATACAAGAAACTAGCTGGGCATGGTGGCACATGCCTGTAGTCCCAGCTCCCTGGAAGGCTGAGGCAGGAGAATCGCCTGAACCCAGGAGGCAGAGGTTGCAGCGAGCTGAGATTGCACCACTGTACTCCAGCCTAGGTGACAAGAGTGAGACTGTCTAAAAAAAAGAAAAAAAAAAAAAGTTGAAAACAGATGTGGTTTCTGAGAGAGGAATATCTTAGAACAAAGAGTGGAGAACCACTTCTTAGGGTGACCACCTTCTTGGTAACACATGAGCTATGTGTGCTGATTTCTAGGACAGAAACTGCCAAGCCCTGGGTCAGTAGTGTAGAGTCTGGATAAGCCAGTCCCAATTCTGCCCTAAGTCCCTGCATGACCTTGAGTTCATGAGTATTTCCATAGGTATTCTTGTATATCCCTGAAGCGTGATCCAGGTATTTTGAATGGGAAACAAAGAAATAGAAACAAAGAAATATCAGTTTTGCTGCTGTTTTACACTGAAGAAAAAATACGGTACAGGAAAATCCCTAGAAGGGGTTTCAATTTTTCTGTCTTCACATACCCTGGTTCTAGTGTGCCGAACCAAGCAGAACTTCCGGTTCAAAATGGAATCCATACATCTAGAGTGGGGCCAGATCACACAAGCAGGTTATGGACTTTACGGATGATGATGCTCAAACTGTTCCATCAGAAAAGCCAGCCCCCTACATAAATATCAAGAACAGGAATATGATTTAAGGCAAATCCAACTGCATCCACTCCCAGAACTTTGCAGGCACTTGTCAAAAGGGGGAACTCAAATTAGATTTCTCACAAGAAAAAAGTAAGCTTAAACTTGCTTTTGAAGCTACCCAGGGAAAGCTACAGAGACAGGAATGGGAGTTTAAAAGCCAATTGCCCGCATTTCAGAAATACAAAATCAAATCAGCCCACTTGGAGTTTTTGTTTTATACTTTCAGTAGAAAACCCACAGCATCAGTGTCTTATGTGACTGCCAAAACAGAGAGTTTGGGTGTCAACAACTACTTAATTATTATTATTATTACTGTTGTTGTTATTATTATTTGAGATGGAGTTTTGCTCTTGTTGCCCAGGCTGGAGTGTAGTGGTGCGATCTCAGCTCACCACAACCTCCACCTCCCAGGTTCAAGCGATTCTCCTGTCTCAGCCTCCTGAGTAACTGGGATTACAGGCATGTGTCACCACGCCCAGCTAATTTTTGTATTTTTAGTAGAGATGGGGTTTCATCATATTGGTCAGGCTGGTCTCGAACTCCTGACCTCAGGCAACCTGCCCACCTCAGCCTCCCAAAGTGCTGGGATTGCAGGCGTGAGCCACCACGCCCGGCCAACTACTTAATTATTAATAGTGAGCTATGTAGTGAGTAGATTGTCAAACATCATCCTGTTCATCCTGACTGTGTCCTTTCTAAATTGTTACTGAAATCCTTCTTATTTAGATTGTGGCTATAGATACATGATCATCCTTATTAATTCACCATTGTTTTGCTTTTCCCCCTTTCTTTCTAAATAGTCAGTTACACTTATCAGGTGAGTTTTTTGGCAAAAGCCATCAATTCTGAAGTGGCACAATTCCCAGTTACAGCCTTCTGAGAGAGATTTCCAATTCAGCGAGTCCAGGTGGGAAGATAATACATTCAGATGGCCAAGGGAAACTCTAAAAGGAGGCAGCAGCCCCAAGGCAAGGCTCCCTTGGCTGGACTCCCTACTTCCAGGCTTGAGCCCTTCTAATGGATCCTCCACACGGTTCCTGGGCTGCCGTTGCCATGGGACAGCATCCACTCCTTAGCAAGATACATATGGCCGTGCATGACTTGTCCTGTGCCTCTCTGTGGCCTGTTCTGTGCTTTGCCACCAGCAGTACCTCTTAGACTTCTCTCTTACCAGCATCCCAGATATCACCACCGGGGGGCAAGGACTGAGCCTCTCTCCTTCCCCTCTGCAGCCCCAGCCCTAGAGCACAGCCTAGCCCATCAGAGAGGTGCAGTATTTGGTGTAGAACTCCACGATCTGCAACCCCGTGGTCTGTTTTTCTATGGCTCTGTCCACTTCTATTCAGCATGACCAAGTTTCAGTAGCTAGCCAAGCCCCCAATTATCTGCCCTTCTAAAGAAGGTGAGGCATAGAAAGAGCTTGCGAACATTATGTTTTATGGCTTACCCCGTCACAGGTGTCACTTACCAGGCCTCTGATATGCATGCGGTAAACAGACCCTGATAGAGCTGCAGTCTGCTCTGTAAATCTGGGTTTCCTGCTTCAGCTCAACCTCTGACCTCCTGGTTAGCCTCCTGGGGCCCTTTAGTATCTGGATTTTAGTTCCTTTCGGAGTCGCTGCATCCTGGCCAACTTGGCAAAGTTTTTTTTTTTTTTTTTTTTTAAATAAAAAGTTTTTATTCCAAATAACAACATAGGCCAAGTCATTTTTATGTTGTCTACAACTACGTTATGTATGAATATTTGAGTTTCTTTTCTTTTTTTTTTTAAATTACACTGTAAGTTCTAGGGTATATGTGCACAACATACAGGTTTGTTACATATGTATACATGTGCCATGTTGGTGTGCTGCACCCATCAACTTGTCATTTACATTAGGTTTATTTCCTAATGCTATCTCTCCCCTGTCCCCCCACTCCACGACAGGCCCCAGTGTGTGATGTTCCCCTTCCTGTGTCCAACTGTTATCATTGTTCAATTCCCACCTATGAGTGAGAACATGCGGTATTTGGTTTTTTTTGTCCTTGCAATAGTTTGCTCAGAATGATGGTTCCCAGCTGCATCCATGTCCCTATAAAGGACACGAACTCATCCTTTTTTATGGCTGCATAGTGTTCCATGGTGTATATGTACCACATTTTCTTTGTCCAGTCTATCACTAAGGAGTATTTAGGTTGATTCCATGTCTTTACTACTGTGAATAGTGCTGCAATGGACATGCACGACATATGTCTTTATACTACAATGAGATACCATCTAACACCAGTAAGAATGGTTATTATTAAAGAGTCAAAAAATAACAGATGCTGGTGAGCTTGTGGAGAAAAAGGGCACTTATATACTGTTGGTGGGAATGTAAATTAGTTCAGCCGTTGTGGAAGATAGTGTGGCAAATCCTCAAAGACCGAAAGATGGAAATACCATTCAGCCCAGCAATCCTATTACTAGATGTATACCCAAAGGAATATCATCTAATTTCTAATATCTACCTCAGAGAAAAATTTAGTGCCAACTACAGTTGATGTGGAAATAGCCTAATGAAAGACTAGTTGTACTAAGGTCAGAAAATGTCAAGGGGTAAAAACCAAACAAAAACAACCAGGAAAATAGCTGCCACTTCCTTAAAAGGTTAACCACCCCCAAAAATAATTTAACCAAGGAGTAAAATACAACAGGGAATATCTTACTCTGTTCTGGTTTAGACTGAAATACCTATACTGAGTAATTTATAAGCAACAGAAAATTATTTCTCACAGTTTTGGAGGCTGAGAAGTCCAAGATCAAGGCACCAACAGATGCAGTGTCTGATGAAGGCTTGCTCTTTGCTTCAAAGATGGCACCTCTTGCTGTGTTCTCACATGGTGGAAGGGTCAATGAGCTCCCTTCAGCCTCTTTTATAAGGGCACCAATCTCATTCATGAAGACAGAACTGTCATGGCCATTGCTTTCTAAAGTTCATACCTCTTAATACTATTGCATTGGGGGTTAGATTTATGTATATGAATTTTTGGGGAACACCAATATTCAGACCATAGCAGGGAGGAAGATTGCATTAGAATACTTTTTTGCCAAAGAAAAATACCAGTGACTAAGAAAAAGAGTCTAAAGTGAAGGCCATCAGGCATCCTATGGTATTAGGTACCTTTGGAGCAGTTTAAGGGAGTCACTTCCAGGGCGTTTTAAAAATCTCCTACTGATTAGATCTGCTGACTTTGTGGAGAAAGGTCAGGCTACAAGCAGGGAATATTGTCTGGATATGTAAGGAAGTGAAATAAGAATAAAAGATCAAAGTAGGTCTCTGTATTCAAACAGAAATGAGGCCATGATGGGCAGGGCCTTGGCCAAGGAAAGTCAGCAGCTCTTCCTGAGTAAACCAGCCACCAGAGGGGCAGTATGATTCTGAGGACCACCCCTCATAGGCAACCCCTGGGACTTTGTTCCCAGGCATCTGTTGGTCACCCTAGGGGAGCATTCCATGGTAAGGGTGCTGCTTGTTGGGACTGTACAGGTAAACAATTCCCTGGAGAGACCATCTGAGCCTGAGTAAGAAGGTGAGATCTATACTGTGTCACATGCAAGAGGAAGGGGGAGTTAGACATGTGGATGGATAAGATGTATTGCCTTCTAAATGTTCTCCACTTTGCCTTGTTCCCCCTCTCTTAAGGAGAATTGTGTTAATGCCCATTCAAATTCTTCTCTTTCTTCTCCCTCCAATGAGAATTCAGTCTTTGCCATCTATGCCCTGTATCCTCTCCGGTGTAGAATTGAGGAACTAGGCAGAGACAGGGAGAAGCAGCAAGGAAAGGAAGGTGGTTGGAGACAGGATTTAGCTGAGAGACTGCAACCTACTGCTAAACTAGAAGCCTCAGATGTGACCCCAGCACCCACCATAGTGGGTACCAAATAAATACTTTTCAAATAATTAACTGATTGAAAGACAAAGGAAAGAATACATAATCTATGATGAAGAAGAAGCAGATGAAGGAAGAATGAAACAGAAGAGAAGTGTTGGCAGATAAAGGTGGAAAATGGAACCGTATTACTGTATAGTCTCAATTTTTAGAATCTATGCATGTCTATGCACTGAATGAAGTTTTGGGACACAGTAGGCAAAATGTCAATAATAGTTATTCCTGGTAGATAAGATTATGGGTAATTTTGTTTACTTTTTTCTTACCAATATAGTACAGATTTCTACATGAAACACCTATTTCTTATGTAAGAAAATCATAAATGTTATTTTATAAAAAGAAATGCAAGGTAATATGGGCTGAGCTGTGTACCCCTAAAATTCACGGCTTGAAGGCCTTTCCCCAGCACCTCAGAATGTGATTATAATTGAAGATAGGGCCTTTAAAGAGGTAAAGTAAATGAGGTTGTTTGGGTAGGCAGAAATCCAATATGACTGGTGTCGTAAGAAAAGATTAGGATACAGACACTCAGACACTCAGAGGGAAGACCATGTGAAGACAGAGGGAGAAGACATCCATCTACAAGCCAAAGAGAGAGGCCTCAGGAGAAACCAACCAGTTGACACCTTAGTCTTGGACCTCCAGCCTGCAGGACTATGAGAAAATAAATATCTCTTGGTTAAGCCATCAGTCTGTGGTACTTTGTTATGGCAGCCTGAGCAGACTAATACAGAAAGTATACATTTTAAAAGTGTCAGAGAATTATTCAAGGAGACACAAACAGGAAAAAGAAGAGCATAAGAGAAGTGTTTTGAGCAATTTTGGAGGAAGGCTCTGGTAAAATATAGAGTATTGTTACAATCCTAGCAATATTGCATACTTTAGTAAGATATAAACACATTTGGTGGGAGAGAGAACTGAATTTCATGAACGAGTTGGGACACCCCACAGTAATTAACACAAAGATATGGCAGTACCTGCCTTGAAGAATCTGGTCTGTGGTGCTCTTGAAGCAGAGGTGAAGAAATTTCAAGGAAGGCAGGCACCTCTGAGAGGAGCAAAGGGAGAGAGGAAAGTAAGTACACCCTCAGAAAAGACTGGCAGGTCCAAAGTGTAGCGCTAGAGAGAATGCAAGTGAGATTTTAACTTTTCCTTTTGGCTGCCTTCCAGTTCATTAGCTTGTCTATTGTCTCCTGGGCATCTCTTTGGGAAGAGAAGAATTCAGGCCCATTTCACCAAAGACAAACAGGACACTCCTTGCTTCTGCCTCCTGTCCTGTCAATTCCAGCTGTCACTCTCAGCAGGCTCCTGCCTTGTATGCTGCTGGGTACCATGGGGAAGCCATTTCCCCTACTAAACCCTATGGCCAATGGCAGATGTGACAGGCTGGTGGTTCATCTCAGGGAACAGTGGTCTTCCAATGTCTTCCTTGTCAGGACCCATGTCCTTTGGGGACTGTTGCTAGTCCTTAAGGACTATACATGTCCATTAGTCAATTTCTCTCCTTGATCATTGCTGTTCAAATCCAAATGTGCTTCTATATTTTCTTTAGTCAATAAACATTCCAAAATGTATTACTCATCATTTGAAAAAATGACAGCTTTGCTGAGGTATAATTCACATACCATACAATTGACCCATTTAAAGCATACAATTAAATGATTTTTTAAATTCTTGGTGTTGTGCACAATCAATTTTAGAACATTTTCATCACATCAAAAAGAAACCCTGAACCTATTAACAGTCACTTTCATTTCCTCCCAAACCCCCAGGCCTACACAACCACTACTTTTCTATCTATAGAATTGCCTATTTCTGAACATTTCATATAAATGGAATTATATAATATGTGGCCTTCTGTAACTGGCTTCTTTCATGTAGCATAATGTTTTCAAGGTTCATCAATGTCATAGTATATATCAGAACTTCATTTTTTGTCAAACTGCCAAATAATATTCCATTTTATATACATACTATATTTTATTTATCTATCCATCAATTGATGGGTATTTGGGTTGTTTCTACTTTTTGGCTATTATAAATAAGATTGCTAAGAACACTCATGAACGAGTTTTTGTGTGGATACAGGCTTTTGTTTCTCTTGGGTGTATACCCTAGAGGAATTTCTGGGTTATGGTACCACTATGTTCAACCTTTTATGGAATTGCAGACTGAAAGCAGCTGTACCATTTTGTCTTCCCACCAGCAGTGTATGAGATTTCCAAATTCTCTACATTTCTGAGAACACTTATTCTCTATCTATTTTTATTACAGCCCCATCCTAGTGGGTGTGAAGTGGTATCTCCTTGTGGTTTTTGATGTGCAATTTTTTGATAGCTAATGATGCTAAGTATCTTTTCATATGTTTATTGGTCATTTGCATATCTTCTATAATGAAATGTCTGCTCAGGTCCTTTGCTGATGTTTTATTTGGATTATTTATCTTTTTTATTATTGAGTTGTAGGAGTTCTTTGAGAGTTAGTTCCTTACCAAATATATAATTCGTAAAATTTTTCTCCTATTCTGTGGATTGTCTTTTCACTTTCTTCATGGTGTCCTTTGAATCACAAAAGTTTTCAGTTTTGATAATGCTCATTATATCTATTTTTCATGGTTGTTGCTTATGCTTTTGGGGTCATTTCTAAGAAACAATTGGATAATCCAAGGTCATGAAGACTTACACCTATATTTTCCTTTCAGTGTTTTATGATTTTAGCCCTTACATTTAGGTCTTTGATCCTTTTGACTTGGTTTTTGTACATGGTGTGAGGTAGGGGGTGCACTTCATTCTTTTGTATGTAGATATTCAGTTGTCATAGCACATGTGGTGAAAAACTATTCTTTACCCATTGAAGTGTCTTGGCACCATTGTCCAGAAAAAAAATGACCATAAATTTAAGGGTTGCTCAATATTTTCTAAGAATATGTTTGTAATAGCCATGCAAAAAGTCATATATTATAGTATTATACATAGAATGTGGCCAACAATTTCTCATCAGATTGAAGAAATGACACTGTCCCACTCTAGTTCATTTTAAGGATGAAACAAATTCTTAGTAAGTGGCTGAGCAATCACAGCTTGTTTAACTTATACCTCAGTTTAGACAAAATTATTATCAGCCATGTGTTCAGGACCTGAGAGTCCAGACAGTGTTTGATGAACCAGAGTTTCACTGGCTGTGACTTTAGGAGATTCTTTCCATATTGATTGCCAATGTCTTATACTTTGGTTTTCTGTCATTGAGGAGAATGACTTGCAGGTTGTTTCTGATGATTTTGGACCAACTCTCTGTGACCACCTTCACCAAGGAAAGCCAGGTGCTCAAGCTAAGGAGAAATTACCCCTTGACCTGCTCTCCACATGGCTTCCAGCTACCATTTTTAATTTCTATACTCTTCCCTCTTGCCCAGCTCCATTTCCAAAATAGCAAGAAGCTTTGGCAAGGGATCACTGGGGTTGCAATTTATCAGCAAGCTGTGGATACAGCTCTTTCCCATCTTTTGGCAAAGTCAGTGATTTGGCTTGTCTCCTGCATGGAATGAAAATTTTGTGAAGGGTGTCAAAAAAGACATACTCTAGGGGCACACAAATGTCTCTTAATTTACTGGTACAGACTTCACTATGGAAAAAACATGGATGAGTACTTTGTGACCCTCAAAACTAACATGAGTGTGGATGTCTACGTCAGATAGATAGATAGAAAGATAGATGATAGATAGATAGATAGATAGATAGATAGATAGATAGATAGATAGATAGATCTGTATATATTTATAATATAGATGAGCCTCTGCAGTCTTTAGAATCCCCTGCCTCAGAATCCCTGGGGGTGGGATAGAGGGAACTTGTTAAGATGCATATTCCTGGGCCCCTACTGAATCAGAAGTTCTGGGGGAATGAATGTAGAGGTCTGCATTTTAACAGACACCCCAGGTGAGTTTCATGTAGTTTCATGCATTAAAATTTGAGAACTGCCTACTTGGGAGTTTTTGCTGATACTACAAGCTTTGGAAACATATAGAACCTGGGTTAAACTTCAATTTCTTCCTCTGTAAAATAAAGGGATTTCTCCTGTCTCCTCAGCATGAGAGGAGTGGTGTGGAGTAGACATGCAAATAGAGCCCAGGGTTTAGTACAGTGCAACTTTCACAACAGTGTCCCCACTCGGGGGCACTTGATGAGTATTTTGCATAACCCCAATAGGGTTGCCAGATAAAATTCAAGACACCCAGTTAAACGTTTATCTCAGATAAATAATAAGTTTTGAATATAAGTGTGGCAGCAGTGCTGAGGGCAATTTCAGAGTCTAGGGTTGGTGGAAAGATTTAGGAAGTTGTCCCTTGATAGCGTCCATGCCTCAACCTCCAGCCTTCCCAGAAACGCTGTGAGCTCCCAGATTATTTTAATAAATCCTTTTTTAAAGCCTTAATTCTCCAATCAATTTCTGTTGCTTACAGCTGAGAACCCTGACTGATACAGCATCTGTAACTCTCTACTCAACAACTGACCATCTGTCTTCTGTTCTCCTCACTTCCCTGAGCTCTCCCTGAAGTCATCAGGGAGACTTAACTGAACAATCTCTCAGGCTTTTCTTGCTTACACCCTTTTCTGGTGGAGAAGTATGTAGAGGACATGGTCCACCCACAACAACCTGCAAGGAAGGAGCTAGGGAAATAAAAACCTGACCTCAATGTGCCGCCGCAGACCCTTCCCCTCTAAAGCTAGTGCTTCCTATTGGTCAAACCTCACTAGAAGCCAGCGGACAAGAGAGCCTGTTGACGTGCATTCAGGTCAGTCTCCTGGGAGAGAAAGCAGGGTAGAGAGAAGGGGAGAGTGAGACTGGAGAGGCAGAAGAAATATATCCAATAAGCAGGGTATGTATATTGTCTTGGGTTTGGCTCCCTAGAAACAAAGCCTGAGATGGAGATTTTGTGCAAGTGACTCCTAGGGGCATTCCTGGGAGGAGAGTGTGAAGGAGGGAGGGAGAGAAGCAGGATGCGGCAGGACAAGGAGCTGAGCAAAGATGTGGTTTCAGGATTAGTCTAGCCTCAGCCTGATCCTATGGGTCACTTTGAAGTGAAAGGACAGAAATTGCTTAGAAGCAAAGGAGCTGGGCTTAGAAGCAAAGGAGCTGGGCTGTTGTTCCCACTCTCCCCATCAACAGATACTTTTAGTTGGTCATTAGCATGGACTGCCACTGATATTAATATAACTGGCAAGGCTTCTCCTGGTAAGGGGGCTCCCTTCAGCCAAGGGCAAGCCTTAGGAGAAGAAGCCAGAGGTGAGCTGTTAGCCACCAACATCCACCACACCTGGGGATGGGTGCAGGGTCAGGTGTGTGGATCTGGGCAGGCACTAATAGCATCTGTTGGAAGGACATACAGCTCTGTTGACAGGTCCAGGGGAGGAAAAAATAACTTTCTTTCCACTCTCAGTTATTAGCTGTGATTAATCCTGTAATGAAAGATAGATTAATAAGAGAAAAGCAAACAGAAGCTCATTAACATGTATATTTTACATATACATGGGAGATATCTAGGCAATTACTAAATCTCAAAGAAGTGTCTTGGAATTCCAGCATATGTAGCATCTTCAACAAAAACCAGTAAATTTTTAGAGAAGTGACAAGAAAAAGGAAAAGGACTTTGAGTCTCTAGGGATGAAAAATTATGGGAAGGCAGACAGACAGTAGATAAAGGCTAGTTAGTAAAGCTTGTTAATGTAGATTCCTCTGGTGCCCTCTCCAGGCCGACAAGGGTCTAAAGTTGTCTTCAGTGATCAACCTTTGTCTTTCCTGGTGGAGAGGGGAAGAAGCCTTTCCTCTTGTTTAGTGACCAGTGAAAAGTAAATTTATGTCCTACTTTTAGGCAAATGGCAGGGGGAGGGGGCAGGTGGGAGGCAGTGGCAGAGAACTTTTTGTAACTACTTCTCCATTACCTTCAGCTTAAAATAATCCTTATGCCAAAGTGGCATTTTTTTGGAGTGGCATATTCTGGTCTCCTACACAGGACATATCGCTGGGTGAGGAGGTAAAAAAATTATTTTTCCTTTGTGTTTTTCTGAATTCTAAAAGTTTTCTAACATTGAATCTATTTTTCATAACCAGAAAATATGAGTTAAATTAAATCCATGCAGCAAAATCACCTGGTTTGTTACAGATAGAAGTAACAGAAAATGACCTTATATTCCTAACCTCTTGGGGTGTCCTCTTGACCACACTGGGCAGATGACCCCTGCTCATTGTTTGGCAGGTGCCAATCCCCCAAGCTGGCCCTTCTTGGCACAGAGCTTCTCTGTTTCATCATACTCAGTAAGCCAGTGGCTTAGCACTTAGCTGGTTGTGTGACTCATAAGTCAGGAATGCAACCAGTGTGGCTAATGGAGAGGGGCCAGAGGCGGGGATAGGCTGTGTTACCAATAATCAGTGCAATATATGTGCAGGCACTGTTAGAACCTTTAGATATGGTCTCACTTAATCTTTACAATCACCCCATGAAGGTGGCAGTATTATCTCCATTTAATAGATGAGGAAGTCTCTAGACTGGGGGGTTAAAAAATCGAAGTTGTAATTCTTGTTTGGCGAAAAATGAAAACTTTAGACCAAATGATGGATTTTTAAATTGCGTTTCTAGCAGCCCTTAGGCTTAGCAAAGATGCCAGGGATAGGAGCTGCTGAGAGAGAAGGACTGGCCATTGGCACCTCAGTTATGGCAGCTCTGCCTTGGTCTGTTTTATGGGTTGGCAGGGATGGCTTCATGAATGTGCAGCCAGTGCAGCCTCACAGGGCCTGCTGTGCTCACAAGGGGCCCTGTGCTTAGGATCTAATGCTCTGCAGGCACCATCTTGAAATCCTTCACACTTTTGTCTTTTAATGTGTGTTTTGTAAGTAAATCCAATGGACAAAGGAGCGTGTCTCCGGGCTTGGAGCTCTAAATCATACTTGACCCCACTTGCTGTTGCCTTTCCACCTCCCTGGGATATGTTCCCTGCTGCCTGCTCTTCATCCTGGTGCACTAGGCCTCTCCTTGCTTCCCCGCTGCCCTCCTTGGGTGTCAGCAACTGGATTGCATTGGGGGAAGGGAGAAGGGAGCTGTGTTTCATGTCCTTCAACCCCCAGAGGGACCTGGCCATAGGCATGGGGAGGATTGGGGTCAGGTGTGCCCCTTGAAGTGCCTCAGGTATGACAAGGGAGTAGCCATCCCCATCCAGGCTGGCAGCATCATGGTGCATTCAGAGGATGGCTTGGTAGGGGCCTCTCACTCACCTTTGACCCCGGTACCAAGTCATGATGCACATAGAAAATGGCAACATCTGGAGGTTGGGTGTGGGGGCTCACACGTGTAATCCCAGCACTTTGGGAGGCCAAGGCGGGTGGATCACTTGAGGCCAGGGGTTTGAGACCAGCCTAGCCAACATGGTAAGACTCCATCTCCACTTAAAACACAAAAATTAGCTGGGTGTGTTAGTGCATGCCTGTAGTCTCAGCTACTCAGGAGGCTGAGGCAGTTCAGTTGCTTGAACCCAGGAGGCAGAGGCTGCAGTGAGCTGAGATCATGCCACTGCACTCCACCTTGGGTGACAGACCAAGACTCCATCTCAAAAAAACAAGGGAACATCTGTATGGTACACTGGGGGAAACAGCAAGCAAAGGGAGCCCTGGCCAGCCTTGACTCCCACTCAGTAGCCCTAAGGGCTGAAGGCAGTCCTACCCTAGGCTTAGGAAATGGAGTCTCTACCTTGGTCTTGTGCTTCAGACACCCCTAGCCCCTTTCACCCCATCAGCCCCACCCTTCCCACAGGGTGAGTTATCCAGAGGCCAAGGGGACATATCTACCAAAGCCTCAGCCCTCCTTCAGAATTCATTGCTTTTATTCCCCCAGTCCATCACAGACAAATATGTGGTTCTACTGTTTGTGATTAATACACAACTCACCCCACTTGTGACTCACCATATGAGTTTAAAAGCACTCAGCCTAGTTTGCACCCAGTAAGTTCAATCAGGCAAGTCTGCCTTTGGATGTTCTGGTAATGTCAAGTTGCTATAGAAATTTGTAAATGCTTGCACTCGGTTCTTATATGTATCCCACAGCAGACACTAACAACAGTTTGGTCCCTGGAGGACACTGAGTAGCACTATTCTAGACTCTTCTGTGGGTTGTGGGACCCTAGAATCTAGTCTGAATCACACCAAATCCAAATCCACACCAAGCCTGCTTCCAGGGTCTTCATGGGCCTATTTTCCTGATCTCTCCTGCAGGTGTATACTGCCCTAGCCCCAGGCTGTTTGCAGGGAGGAGTGGGCAGAGATGAGACATGTGTGCTGTGGTGTTCATACACACGCATCTCAGGCCCCTTTAGGTACAGGATGGAGAATGGGTGGGAATGGGAAGAGACAGCGGCAGGCTGTAACTGATGGAGGAAGGAAGCCATAAGGATTTGGGGCAAGCCCAGCTGCAGGAATCCATTTATCTGTTCACCTTGAATCCATCACAGCACCCCAATGTGCTGAGGCCTGCCAGTGAGGGAGCTCTGGACCAGATATTTTCCACTGTGACTTTCAATGTTTTGAATTCTGATTTCTATCCCATGGTCACAGTTGAAAGCTCATTAGCATTTGGCAGAGCAATTGGGTGACACACGGATAGGTGTCCTGTGGACACTGCCATCTCACTGTGTGGGAACTGCAGTCTTAGCAGCTCTGCCAGTCAACACCCTCCCGCCCTTGATATACAAAAATACACTGTGCTTCTGATGCCTGCTCCATGGCAAATAATTTCTCAACACCCAGGGAAAGCATTTTGTTTGTTTTTCTTTACGTTTGATTAAAAGCAAGCCCAGGCAAATACCCCAAAGGAAAGAGAAACAAATGACTTTACAATTAAAATAAAAACCTACACAATTAGTCATTAGGCATATAAATAATATAACATCTTTAGTAAATCAAGAAGCATTAATCCAAGCAATGAGATACTTTATTTTACCTCTTAAATTGACAAAGATGAAAACCAGAAAAGAAAATATTCAGTATTTGTCAGGATTTAGGGAATATTGCTGTCTTATATACTATTGACAGGTGGTCAACAGAAGCAAGACTTGTAGAAGTAAATTTGAAAATACATTGCAAAAGACTTAAAAATGTGTATATCCTTTGAAATCTTGAAAACATCGTTTCATAGTCTTCTTATGAAACGATGTTTTCATAAGATGAATGAAAAGTTGATGTCAGTCTCACTCTTGAGTTTTTTTTTTTCCTCTTCTGAAGCCGTTCTTGATATAATTGATGTTCTGAAACTTCACTAACATCTGTCTTAGGTTGGGCTTCTCTTTTTACTTATCTTGCCAAGTATTTGGTGGCCTACTTCAAATTGAGGTTTCACATCTTTCTTTGGTTCTAAGAAGTCTTTATCTATCATTTCTGTGAATATCGCTTCCCCTCAATCTTCTCTAGCCTCTCATCTAAAACTCTTGTTAGATCAAGGTTTAATTTACTGGATTTCTATCCTGCATTTCCCAATAACGTTCAGCCCTCTGTGCTACCACAGAGGATTCCTTGGCCTGCCCTTTCAGCTCACTAAACTGCTCTTTCTGTCTATTGTGTTGTTCAGCTTCTCTATTGAGGGTTTTTTCTTTCAACATTTAAGATTATTATTTCAAATATCTCTGAACCTTTTTGGGTGACTCTTATCCTCATTTTGTGGTTATATTATCTTCATTTTTCCGAGCAGATTGACTATACTTATTGAAAATTCTTTTCTGTATACCATATTAACTCCATTTCTTTTGGGGATCTCCATTGCAGAGTTAGTTGTCTCTTTTTTATGGTGTTGGCCTTCCTCAAATGTTTGCTCATTCTTGTTTTTGTATGATTTTTGTAACTGAAGTTTCCTGCTAGAATGTCATCTGCATCTATTTGAGAGACCCATTTGGAGAGCAGGGATGGGAACTACTATTGGCCTAACTCTTGGCACTATTTTCAAAATACCAGTCTTCTTAACCAGGGTTTTTGTTTCTGTCAGGTGTCTCCAGCTCCTGAGAGCACTGCCCTTCTCTCTAGTCCTTGCCCCTCACAGACTCCTCTATGGTTGCTGACTGGCCTCAGCAGGTGGAGGAGTAGAAAGCCCAGGCTACCTGGCTGCTCCTTGCCTCTCTGTAACTACAGCAGAAACTCTGTCAGCTTCTGGCATCATACTTGGCATTCCCTGTCATGCTTCCTGGGCTACCTTTTCTCTTTCCAATAAGATTATTTTCATCCTTTATTAATTCCTCAGTGTAGTCCTCTCCCTTTTCAGTGAGGCGTTTTATTTAAACTTCTTTCTATCATTTCTTGGCATTTGTTGTAAAAGGCACACATACTCAGTCCAATACTTTGAGATGGAGCTATTTAAAAAATTTATGTATTGGCCAAACATGTTGTCTCATGCCTGTAATCTCAGCACTTTAGAAGACCAAGGTGGGAGGATTGCTCAAGGCCAGGAGTTCAAGACCAGCCTGGGCAACATAGTGAGACCCTGTCTCTACAAAAAAATATACAAAAAATAGTCGGGCATGGTGACACATGCCTTTAGTCCCAGCTATTTGGAAAGCTGAGGTGAGAGGATCGCTTGAGCCCAGGAGTTTGAGACTGGAGCAAGCGATGATCATGCCACTATACTCCAGCCTAGACAACAGAGTGGACCCTCTCTCTAAAAAAACAAAACAGAACAAAAACCCGACATTTATATAACCTTCAAGCCAGTAATTCCACTTCTAGGAATTTATCCCAAGGAAGTAATTTAAAATAAAGCTTTAACCACAAGGTGTTTCATCACAGTAAGATTTATTACGAAAATGTGGAAACAAATATCCAAGCAGAGGGGATTAGGTAAATAAATGATGACATAGACTTGCGAAAAATAATATGGCAGAATATTTAATGGTGTAGAAAAAAGTCATCAAGGTATCATTAAGTAAAAATTTCAGGTTACAGAATTGTTTTAAAATCTCCTTTTTGTAAAAAGCATACATGTTGTTATAGAAAAGTGTAGCTCTGCATGGTGGGATTTCTGCCAACTTTTGTTTTTTCATTTTGACTATCTTTTTCTCCTCCATTTTGGGATTGTTTGCAACATCTGCCATGTGCAAGCTTCTGGTTCCATCCTCTGCTTACCTCCCCCAGGCGTGCTGGAAGATGGACTGTCCTCCAATGGTGTGCCCCGATCTACAGTCCCAGGTGGAATACCCAATCCAGAGAAGAAGACGAACTGTGAGACCCAGTGCCCAAATCCCCAGAGCCTCAGCTCAGGCCCTCTGACCCAGAAACAGAATGGCCTTCAGACCACAGAGGTAGGGTTGCAGCCACAGAATCCACTGGGGACTGGAGAATGGGGGCAGGGCTTGCTTCAGGGCAGAGCCACGCAGCAGCTGTGTCCAGGGAGGGACCAGGGATGGCTCACCTTGGCAATAAAAAGTCTCTACCCCACCCATGTAAAATTGCTGCAAACCCCACCCCAAAACCCTGCCTTGAGGGTTGCTGCTTTTTGTTTCCATGTGTATGTTTGCTTAAGTACAACTTTATTCAAGGATCTTGTTTTCTGTGGCCACTGTCACCATGTTGATGGTGAGGACTGTGCTGGTTAGAGGAACCAGTCTTAGGCCAGGCAGCTGGCCAGTCTCAGGGGTTGGCAGGGTGGAGAGTGGGCAGAGGAAGGAAAGAGAAGACCAGAGTTGTTGGAAACAAGCCTGGCATTTTACTCAGGTCCTCCAACCAGGAGGGCAGTGGAAGGGCCCCCAAAGTTGGCTCTCATAGCAGAATGTGGTGACAGTATCATCCCCACACTGTTGGAAGAGGTAGGGCAGTGATGTCCCTGGACATGGCTGGCATCCTTTCTTTTCTCCAAGAGCTATTTTTGGGAAACTCCTCTTATGGGTACAGGAGGGGCAGCCCAGAATGAACGCTCTCAGTAGGCTGGGCTCAGGCATCTGCAGTCTCTTCCTCTTCCACCCAGTTCCTCCTTCTGACTTCCTTGTCTTCCCTATGCCCCACTCCCTTCAAAATCCACTGCTTACCCTATGCTCCATACCCGTTTTCTCCTATCCTTCTGTCAAAACGATACTGAACCAGGCTCATTCTGTCTGTGCACAGCAAACCAATCACTGTAACAATAGGTTTTGCAAAAGAGAAAGTTTATTCATGAGGCAGCCAAGTGAGGAGGCAGAAGAACAGATCCCAAATCTGCCTCCACAAAGATAGGGTTTAGGGCTATCTATGGGATAAAGAAGCTGGGTAGTCTAAGGCATGGGGAAAGATGATTGGCAGTGGGGTAAAGTGAGATAATCAATAGTCTGTGCTTGCATAGTCATGGTTCATGGCTCTTCACAGGACTCATGTTGAGAAAATGGCTGTGTTTGCATGATCTTCAGAAAGGGTTTTGGTCTTCTGACTTCAAAAGGTCACCTCTTGGGCATTTCTACAAACCCAGTTGAAGGGTCAGTGATCTCATCTGGCTTTAACTGGATAAGAGCTAACCCCAAGTTCCTGAAAAACAACTTTAAGCAACTGTTACAGTGGTGATTTATATGTCAGATATGTAGTCTGTAACAAAGCTAGTGGATTGGTTAGCTATGGGACTTTTAGCTATATAGGTTTTAAGATTAACTAGAAGTAAGTGATTAAAAGCAAGCAATGCAGGTTAAGTTTGATAGGCTTAATCAGGTTAGCCCCCAGTTCCAAAAACTTACCAGTCCTGTGTCCTTGGGTCAATGTCAGCTGTTTTCTGAGAGTGCAACTCATTATCTGATGATGGAATTCTTGCTCATATCAGTGAGTTTGCCTCTCTAAGTTTTGGTCAGAAAACCTGTTGCAAATTCATCTCTAAAGCTCATTAACTAAGGGCCTTCAGAAATCACTAAGCTCTCAGAATCTCAGGTTCATTATCCACACAATGGAAATAATACCAAAACGAGTGAACAGATGGGTCTGCTCTTATAAACTGGGATACAGATAAGAATGGCAGTTAGGATTAACAGGGGACAGTTAGGCACACAGCACCATAACCTACTTAAATGAAACACTAATGGGGGCCCTGCAGACACTGGAGAAGGTAATGGGGGGTGTAGATTTCAGGGTTGTGGTGTCCTTCTTAGAGTTCTGTATTGTCTACTTTGCCTATGCATAAGCTGGCCTTCTAGAGACCTAATCATCATTGCCATCTCTCAAGACAGTCTGGACCCTGTGGTGACTGCTCTACCACAGGCGCAGATATTTGTCTTCTAGTCTCCTCCCCACATTTGTGCCCTCACCCTCTGAGCCAGGATGAGCCGTGGTCAAGAGGCTCAAGCTTTGCCTGGTGGATGGCATGATCCATGCACTTGTTTCCCCACCTCATTTTCTGCCCGCCTCATTCATCACTTTAAAATTGTGTTTTGCAGTATACAAAGTGCTTTTAAGTGTACTGGCTCCTTAAGTTCCCCTAAGAGCATTGTGAAGTAAGCATTATCCCCATTTTATAGACAAGGAAACTGAGATTCCTTTGATTGTGTTACATGAATAAGGCCATATAAGTGCTGTAGAAGGATGTTGGTAACTTTAAATTGGAAAAGGTTTCTATTAAGAAGATAGAACATAAGAGCTGCAAGTACATTTTAAAAATGAATAGGGTATTAGTCAGTTGTTGCCTCAATAATGCTGCATAACAAAACACAGCAACATTCAGTTGCTTGAGACAACACCTCCCCTGACCCCCACCACTGCCACCATGGTCAGCTGTAACTTAAAAAGGCTCAGCCTGACTTTTCAAGGGCTGGCTCAGTCTGTTTCATATATATTATTCTGGAAACCAGGCCAAGAAAGCAGCAGCTTTCTGGGGTATATTCTTATGACTACGGCAGAAACACGAGGGGGCAAAACCAAACTACTTGAACACATTTCATGTCTCTGCTCACATCATACCGACTAATATCCCATTGGCCTAAGCAAGTCAAATGGACAAGCCCAGCTTCAAGCAGGGAAACACACTCTGTCCAAAGTGGAGAGAGAGCAAAGGATTAGGGTCAATAATGCAGGCTACCACATGCCACATACATACACAAAGAAATGCAACTCATAACTTCAATGAATTCTTGTAAGGTGGCACATCCATGTAACCATCATGCGGATGAAGATATAGAACATTATCACCAGCCCAGAAATCCACAGTGTCACCATTCTTCTCACTCCTAGTATTATAGATCAGTTTGATTTATTTTTGAGACTTTTATAAATAGAATCATACAAGTGTGAGCTTTTTCATGTCTGGCTTCTTTTGCTCAACATTATCCTTGTGAAAATCACCCATGTTGTTCTGAGTTGCAATAATTTTCTCATTTTCATTGTTATGTATATTTCTTTATATGAACACACTGCAATTTAACCATTTTACTTGATAAACATTTGGGTTGTTTCCAGTTGGGGCTATTGTGAACAATACAGCTTTTAATGTTTGTGTGCATGTCCTTTGGTGGACAGCACTTCTTTTGGGAATATACTTGGGAGTGGAATTGCTGGGTCATAGGACAGGGGTATATTTGACTTTCATAGACACTGACAAATAGTTTTCCAAAGTGGTTTTGCTGCTTTATACTCTAACTAGCAGTGGTTGAGTTTCAGTTACGGAACAAAAGAATTAAAAATCAGTAAGTTGTGCTTAGTCTGTCTTCCTCGTGGTAGCAACTACTTATTCATTTATTATTTATTTACTTATTTTTAGACCAGGTCTCACTCTATTACCCAGGCTGGAGTGCAGTGGTTCGGTCACTGCTCTCTGCAGCCTCCAGTGCCTGGGCTCAAGTGCAGCCTCCCAACTAACTGGGACCATAGGCACACACCACCAGGCCCAGCCAATTTGTTAATTATTTGCAGAGAGGAGATCTCACTATGTTGCCCAGGCTGGTCTCAAACTCCTGAGCTCAAGCAATCCTTCTGCCTCAGCCTCCCAAAGTGCTAGGATTATAGGTGTGAGCCACTGCACCCAGCCAGTAGCAAATATTTATTCATGTGTGGTCTAGGTATGACATAGGGTGCTAAGCACTTTGTTATATTATCTCTTAATCCTCACAATAACTCTAAAATGTTGACATTGTCTCCAATTTACAGACGGGAACTGGTACTCAGATATAGCTAGGGAAAGTAGGTCCCCACGCTCCCCGCCCCACACACATACACACACACTCTTATACACACACACGCACACACACATACACACACATACATACATACACACATACACATGCACACACGCACACACACATGCACACACGCACACACATGCATGCACATACAGCACACACGCACATATGCATATACACACGCACATACACACATGCACACACACGCACACACACTCACACACACACTCACACACGCACATACACGGACATACACATGCACACCATGCACACACGCACATCATGCACACAGGCCCACACACACACATGCACATACCTCACACATACACACACTCTCACATGCACACACACACGCACATACATACACGCATACCATGCACACACATATGTGCACACACACACATACACCCACACATGCACATACACATGCGCAGACACGCACATACACAAGCACACGTGCACACACACATACACACATACACACGTGCACTCACATGGTGCACACGTGCACACACATACACACACGCACATACACACATGCACACACACATACACACACACACTCACACACGGAAATGCACACACACATACATGCATGTACACACACACATACACACACTCACACATACACACACGCACAGATATATACACACACTCACACATACATACACACACACATGCACACACATACACACACAGACGCATACACACACATACACACACCCAGACGCATACACACACATACACACATACACACACACACAGACGCATACACACACACACACAGACGCATACATGCACATACACACACATACACATTTTGGGAGCTCTTGGGGCTTTAAAATGGGGCAGGCAGAGTCAGCCCCCATAGGGCTTCAACAGCAGTGGAAACTGTCACAGAGGAGTGATGACCACACACACCTGCCCAACGCAGCACCCCTGGGCAGACGATACATATCTATGAGCAGCCTGTGCAGCTTTTGTTTTCATAATTAAGTGAACGTGGCTGTATTGTAACTATTTTCAAAATAAGATCAGGGAGTTGATAACTTCAGTTTTAAGGGTTTACATTTAAAAGATAATCAGTGGTCTTCATATCCTGAGACCTCACCAGTCACTGGCCATTCTGAGTCCCTCAAAGGCCAAGGCAAAGGTTTTCTGTCTAAGATGTTAGTTTGGAAGCTAAATTTACCTGTGATTGATGCTTCTGTCAGCAGTGCTATCTCATACCAACACTCAGGCAGGCTCTCAACTGCCTACTATTTGCCCAGAGAAAATGCTTTTCTTCCTATTCCCTCCTGGGCCTTTGATATACTGTTTTTTCCTAGTGTGTCTCTTAGACTCTGGGCCAAAGCTTTGTGCATTTTCAGTATCTGGCTCAGTCAGTATCCACTTGCCCCTTCCAGTCTTCCATCACACCCCTATGTGAGCTATTAGCATATCACAGCGCTCCCCTTAGGTGCCATCAGGCCACCTGGTTGGTGGTTCTTTGGCATTTTTTTTTAAAGCTCTCCTTCTCCAGAAGACCCCTTTCATGAAGCATGCGTCCTCATCCACAGGCCTACTGCAGTGCTGCCATTCAGATTTACAAAGCAAATTTGTATGTGAAAGGCAATCCTTGCTAGGCCTGGAACATTTTTCATCACTTCCTATAACTACTCTTAGGATTCATTCATCAAATGTTCACTGAGTGCTGTCTAGGTGCCAGGCACTGTTCTAGTGCCAAGGATCCAAGGGTAGAAAAGACAGACACGGCTTTTGCTCTGAAGCAGCTGCTAGTTTTAATGGAGGTGGGTTGGGAGCCAAATAATATAGAATAAATAAAGCATTTATAGACTCTGAATGGTGCTATGAAGGAAGTAGAAGGTCACTAGTCAGGGGTAGCAGCCACTCTATTTAACGCAGATGACACCTCACGTTTAAGCTGCTTTCCGAAGGGTGATGGGGCAACTAATGCTGCTCATGGCTGTCAGCAACTGCACCTTGTGTTTGGAGCCCTTCTCCACTTCCTGTCCCATCAAACAAACCATATCCTCCTTTTTGTCAATTCCCTCCAGTCCCCCCGCCGCCTTATGCCTGGTGTTAATAGGTGTTAACTGGCAAGAAGATTGTGGCAAAAATGATCTTTCACAAATTGGAACTGACCGTCTCGGTGGGGAGCTCTTTCTCTTTCTCTGTTGCACCTTGATTTCCCCAGTCATTTGGAGACTTACTGACTCCACAGTGTCTGATAAATCATTGGCTTGGTCTCCTTCATCCAGCTCCCTACCTGAGCTCAACAAACAACATGAGAGGCAGTGCTATAGTTGCTTGTCTTCTCCCGCTAATTAGTTGTTCAGGAACTTTGAGCTGCCTCCAAACATTTACTCTCTAACCTGAATGTGCCATTTCCTTGGGCTTAGGACTCTTGTTCCCCACCTCCCCCCATCCCGCCCACCGCGCTTAAAATACCTCCTCAAGTATTCAGCTACAGTAGAAATGTATATGTGACCATAGCTCAAGTGGAAAAGGCTCTGACATGTGGCTGGCCTTCCAGGGAACCCTCCTGTCTTCAGAAGCTACATATTTTCAAGTTGCTTTATTATTATTGGCAAAGTGACTGGACCGTGCTAAAGGAATTAGCAGGGGGACTGATTCTCAGCTAAGGAGTTTTCTCCTCCTCCTCCTCCTGCCCCCTCCCCCAGTGTCTGGTCAACATCATTGGCAAGGCCTGGCCAGTCTAGGAGAGACAGGTGAAGGTCCACAGAGCTAGGAGACCTGATCAAGAAAGGAGATTAGGACCAGCCCAGGATTTCTCCTGGATAACACTTATATGAGACATATCAAGGAAGAGTTTGGAAAGTAAATATGAGTCTCTCCTAGAAAAACAAAAACAGGACCTTATAAGGAGGGAGAGAATAACAGAAACCTGTGGGAAAACCAAAGGGAGGGAAAGCTATTAGAAGGGCACTTTGGTGTCCTCTCTAATGCAAGCCTGGGGAAAAAGGAAGGAATTTAGCAATACAGAGATGTGCACCTACCTACTGGCTGCTACCTCTTGTAGAGATTTGCAAGACTCGGTGTTCGTCTAAGGGTCTGCAGTCAAACCAGTTCAACTAGAAGGCTCTCAGGGCAGAGACTGCCTTATTTTTCTTTATATTCTTCCCTTGACTCCTGAGCCTACTTCAGGATTATGAACCTAACCGGTACTCGCTACCTACGTGTTGATTAAATGAGACAGCCTAGTCATCACTCAGATTAGAAAAGGTTCCCATAGCTTCGACCCCACCCATCCCGGCTCTGCACCACCATCCTGTGATGACTGTTCTGTGGGTGCCCAGTTGCTTTTCTAAAGCAGGTTCTGCTGCCTTCCTAATGTCTGTTCGTCTATCTGAGGTTCAAGTTGAAAAGCAACAACTCCTTTTGGCACTTGATACAAACTCCCAGGGTGAGTAAGTCTAAGTGTAGATGGGGAAGGGGGCTGTGGTCTGCATAGAATGTGCTCCAGGCTTGGAGGATTCTTGAGAGTTTTACCTGCAGCATGGTCTGGCCCCTGCCTTCCAAGGCTAGCAGCTGGCCCTTGGTGGAGTTGCTAAGATCGAATATCCCCCGACTGACCTTGCATTAATGCCGCACAAATTCACAAAGCAGCAGCAAATAAATTCACAGAATTTGAGAACAACTAGGGTGTGTTATTGTGTATCTTCCTTTCATGAGACCTGTCTGAAAAGAAGTCAAACATCTGGAGTTGCAGCTGTCAAACTCTAGTCTTTAATCTTTTGGGAAGGAAGAGAGGATAAAACTAATATTTCGAAGTGCCTGCAACGTGCCAGACACACTATGACATCATTTTTAACCCTTACAGCTCTAAAAGGTAAGCAGCATCATTTCCTACCTGGGAAAACAGAGACTCAGAAACTAGGTATCTGGTCAACATGGCCCAAGGAGTCATGATTTGACTGTGTTCAAATTCAAACCCAGATCTGTCTCCATCTAAGCCCCATGTTCTTCCTTCCCATTATCTGAAACTTAGTGGTGGAGGATTTAGAGTGAGCCTTGGCAGAGTTGTGAGAGGTGGGATATGAAACCTGGGGTCACCATCTTTTTTGACTCATCACCAATATTGACATTGGCCTTGAGTTAAGTGCATTTGCCTGACTGGTTTCAGCTGCCTCATTGGGAAAGTGAATACAGTAACATTCCCACCTGTCTCTCAGGAATGGTGCAAGGAATGATTAATCATGGATGTAATTGAAATCTTGTAGCAAAGTTCTGGGACACTGAGGCAGGGCAATGCACACAGTTTCTGTTCCCAGGGATTTTCCTTTTCTTTCCTTTCTGAAGATTTATGTTCACACATGTGTTCATGGTCAAGTTATTTATTGGGTGTCTATTATGCGACAGGCACTAAATTAGAGTCTGGCAATACTATAATAAACAAAATAGACTAGGTTCCTCCTGTCTTGAAGTTTACAATATGAGAAGAAAGTAAAAAATAAGTTTAAAAAAATGCATAATTTAAACTGTGGTTAAAGGCCAGGAAGGAAGTAAAGAATATAGGGAGAGAGAATAATAGAGCCCTATGCTTGTATATGCCTAGAAAATCCCTGCAACATTCCGTAAGAAATTATTAGTCATAATTATCTCTAGGGAAAGCACTAGAAGCCCTTCTTTACTCGTTGAATTTCTTTTTGCCATAATTATGTCTTCCTTTTATAATTAAAAATACTACTTATGCAGAAAAATTGGTGTCTCACACATCATAATCTCAGAAGCCATGCTTTCCTTTGTTGTCTGTGAAGAACTATGAAAAGGTTTGTATAATCCCGTATTAGGTACAGATATATTTGTGGAGTTCAAGCAAAGCTGAGAACATCTCTATTTCCATCTGTGGGGAAAGTGAAAAAAGGCTGAACAAAGGTAGCTGCCGTCTTGAATCCAGGTCTCCAGGAGCAGCCAAGCTGTCCCAACCTCCACAGGAAACAGGCTAATTATTGACATCTGAACCCCAAGATAAACAAGTCCGTCTGGGTCAGAGACTGGCAAGAGGTCATCACGGCCAATCTGGTCACCCTTGAGAAATGGCAGACTGCTTTTAATTAAAGAGGCAGTATCAAGAAGACTAAAATCTATGATTCATGGGTACGAAAGCTGCAGAACTTAAAATGAGGTAAGGAAAGAGTTGAAAAGCTGTAAAACTGGGTGAGAAAACAGAGGTGGCCCATTAACAAGAGTCAATGGTGATAAAACTCACAAAACAAGAATGTTAGAAGTAGAGGAAGGATTGGCACGGCTGCACGAGAAAAAGGTGCCAATTAGGCTCCTCTCATTATAAAATTGGGGCCCATACTTTTTTTTTTAAGCCAGTAATTGCAATAGAAACACATTTTCTTTTCTTGTCATTAAAAAGGGACGGGGGCGTGATGTTAAATAAAAAGGTTTGGCTGGCTGAAAACTACATCAGAGGGAAAAATATGTTGTATAAAGCATCACAGGCACTGAGGGGCAAAATGGTGTGATTGTTTCTTGTATTTATGTTGCTCTTCTCAGCAGAGGGCAAAACAACTCACTTCTCCAAACTTCTAGATAAAATATCTGGCATGATAGTTCTTTTTCTCATCTTCTTTCTCTCTTGTTTGGACTTGAAATCTAAGGTTTTTGAGTTGTAACTAGATCGTGTTGATGAAAAGAGTCAAACTCTGTAAAATATTTGAAGAGATTTATTCTGAACCAAATATGAGTGACCATGGCCCACGACACAGCCCTCAGGAGATCCTGAGAATATGTGCACAGGTTGGTTGGGGCACAGCTTGGTTTTATATATTTTAGGGAGGCATGAGACATCAGTCAAATATGTTTAAGAAATACATTGGTTTGGTGTAAAAAGGCGGGACAACTCAAATCAGAGTGGGCAGGCGGGGGGTGGGGGCTTCCAGGCTATAGGTAAATTTAAACATTTTCTGGTCGACAATTGGTTGAGTTTGTCTAAAGACCTGGGATCCACAGAAAGGAATGTTTAGGTTAAGAAAAAGGATTGTGGAGACCAAGTTTTATTGTGTTGAGGAAGCTCTTAGATGGCAGACTTTAGAGAGAGCAGGTTGTAACTTTTTTACAGACTTAAAGCGGTGGCTGGCTCTTAGATGATTACCTCCTGGATCTGGGAAGGAAGGAAGGAAAACAAAGGGGAAAAAGGATTCTCTATAGAATGTGGATTTTTCCCACAAGAGACTCTGTGGGGCGATTTCAAGATATGGCAAGGAAATATATTTTGGGATAAAACATTTTGATTTTCTTCCTTGTTATGCCAGAGTCAGACTGGAAAGTAGACATAATATACAGGGTCGAACAAAACCTATCTGATGAGAATTTATGGTTTGTAGGTCATGACTCCCCAGGCCCCTTAGATAGGAATTTGGGCAAGATAAAACAAATCAGAGTTTAGTCCTCAATTGCAACGACTACCAACCTCTTGAACATCCTCATGGCTGCTTTTGGTTGGGTACTTTTCTGTCGATACGTCAGATTCAAAAGCTTCTCTTTCATAAAACGTTTCTGAGAAAATGCATTGTTATTCTAATTGTTTAATTTGCTAACTTAAATGCAGTGTCACTATTTGAAAGTGGATTTGTTTATGGCTTGGAACCTTTTGAGTCCTGTATCATCGGAGTTACAGAACTCCAGTTTGTCCTTTATCCGGAAGCACAACTTTTAGAGTTATTGTTGTTGCCATTTAGAAGTAGTAGTAGCAGTAGTCCTCGTTTCAGTATAATAGGGCTTTATATTTTAATTTGCTGTTTGACTGACATCATCTTTTTACAAATAAAATTAATGTTAATAGCTATAATTGATGTGACTAACCATCCTGGTTTGCTGGGGCCTGAGTAGGTTTCTGTGATGCAGGATATTTAGTTTTAAAACTTTTTGGCAGGCCGGGCATGGCGGTGGCTCACGCCTATAATCCCAGCACTTTGGGAGGCTGAGGCGGGCAGATCACAAGGTCAGGAGATCAAGACCATCCTGGCCAACATTGTGAGACCCCATCTCTACTAAAAATACAAAAATTAGCTGGGCATGGCTCACACCTGTAGTCCCAGCTACTCAGGAGGCTGAGGCAGGAGAATCTCTTGAACCCGGGAGGCGGAGGATGCAGTGAGCCAACATTGCGCCACTGCACTCCAGCCTAGCAACAGAGTGAAACTCTCTCTCAAAAAAAAAAAAAAAAGAAAATTATCAGCCCTGGATAAACCAGAATAAACTAGGAGAAGTTGGTAACCCTCTCAATGTTATGTGACATACTTAATTCTCTCAAAGAAAAGTAAAAAGCAGGCATTATTTCCTTCATTTTTCAGATAATAGAACTGAAACTCAAATGCCAAAGCAACATGTCTTGTTGCAACTAACTGGTAGCAAAGGCTTGCTCCATGCCCAGGTCTATCTGGCCCCAAAACTTGTGCTCTGAACATTTCCATTGTGCAGGCTTGTGATATACAGATTTAAGAAATGGCCCTATTGTAATTGGGTTACAATTACATATATCTGTGGCTGTTACAGGAATGACTACTTTGTAGCCTCCTAAATAGGCTTGGAAATCCAACTACTGGATTTTTGCTTAGATTTTTAAGCTTAGAAGTACAGACTGAAATAGAGAGCTTTGTATTATCTGTGTATCACCTTTAATAAACTTTCGTGAAATCTTACCAACAGTCTTTTCTAAAGAAAAGCATTTCTGCAGTTTGGAACATTTCCATTTCCATTCTGGAAAGCCCTCTTACCTCCCACCAATTTGAAGGGAATACTATTGTCAATTTGGCTCACTTTAAAGAAACCCCTGCATTGTATTCCATGCCCCAGTCCTCAAAGCTGTGTAGCGACACCAGAAATGGAAGTCAGATGGAACTGGTCTCATAATCATCACGGTTTTCTTTAGGAAACAGAATCACTGTTTTCTTTTCCTTCACAACGCTTTGTGTGTGTGTGCATACGTGCGTGTGCATCTGTGTGCGTGTGTGGGTGTGTGTGTGTTTAGCAGGCATGGGATAGTGCAATGTGACCTCGGAAAATGAAATAACTACTGTAGATGAAAACAGTCAAACTCTGTAAAACATTTGAAGAGATTTATTCTGAGCCAAATATGAGTGACCATGGCCCACGACACAACCCTCTGGAGGTCCCAAGAACATGTGCCCAAGGTGGGCAGGGCACAGCTTGGTTTTGTATATTTTAGGGAGGCATGAGACATCAATCAAATACATTTAAGAAATACATTGGTTTGGTTCAGAAAGGCAGGACAACTTAAAGCAGAGTGGGCGGACAGGGGGCGGGGGCTTCCAGGCTATAGGTAAATTTAAACATTTTCTGGTAGACAATTGGTTGCGTTTATCTGAAGATCTAGGATCAATAGAAAGGAAATGTTCAGGTTAAGATAAAGGATTGTGGAGACCAAGTTTTGTTGTGCAGAGGAAGCTCTCAGATAGCAGACTTCAGGGAGAGCAGGTTGTAAAATGTTTCTTATCCTACCTAAAAGGGCACCTAGCACTTAGTTGATTATCGCCTGGATCTGGAAAGGAAGGAAGGAAGACAAAATGAAGGGGAAAGGGGATTCTCTACAGAATGTGGAGTTTTCCCCCAAGGGATGGCTTTGCAGGACCATTTCAAAATATGACAGAAAAACATTTTGGGGTAAAATATTTTTATTTTCTTCCTTGTTATGCCAGAGTCAGATTGAAAAGTAAGTCACGATATACAGGGTTAAATAAAACCCATCTGACGAGAATTTATGGTTTGTAGGGCATGACTCTCCAGACCTCTTAGGAATTTGGGCAAGATTTTTAAAAATCAGAGCTTAGTCCTCACTACTCTTAGAAAGAATGCTTTAAAGGACAGGAGGAGTTACAGACAACAAGAAATGCTTAGTTTCAAGGTTGTGTGATTTTATCAGTTCTCTGCTTTTGGGGAAAAATAAGCCCATAAAAGTCTTTGCTAGCCCTGGTGCCAGTTCAGGCTCAGAAAACCTGAGTGTAAGACTGAGCCCTAAACAGTATTGCCTACTGGTTGTTAAAGCAAGGGTACACTGACAAGTGTAGTACATTCATTCATTCATTCATTCATTCATTCATTTATTCGAACAAAGTTAAACTGAGAGCTTGTGATGTCTCAGAACTGTGCTAGGCACTAGGAACACACAGAGGAAAGCAGTGACATCCTATCTCATGAAATCAATAGATAAGACTAAAATTATGTAGAGTCAAAATTATCCTTAAATGTTTCTCAAATCACCCATAAAGTGTTGTCTTTGGTTAGGTTCCCTAGAAGCAGAACCTGAGATAAGGATGCAAGTAATTGAAAGGATGCAAGTAATTGAAAAAGTACTCTCAGGTGAAACCTGCATGGTAGTAGAGGAAGCAGGGCAGGGCAGAGGATCAGATTCAGCAAATGTGTGAGTTCAGTCAGCTGAACAGCTATAGTCTAGCCTCAGCCTGACTACAAGGAGCCGTGGGGCCCACAAAGCACCATGGATTTGTACCCCCAAAAGACAAAAAGGGCAGCCTTTTGTATCCTAACAATCAGGCATGGGATATGGGCCTCTCCAGGACATGGGCCTGTTTGGCATTCCTGGAGGAGGTGGCTCCAATTGGATGTGGGCAGTTCTCAAAAGAAGAGTGTGCTGTGAGCAGTTAGCAGCCAACAGTCACAGCAGCTGGGAGGGATGCTCTGGCAGAGTAAAGGGAATCTGGAGAGGGATGTCGCCATCAGCTACACAAGGACACAGGATTTATGTGACATGTTAGAAACATACATATCATTTGTTAATAAATACAACAGAACAATAGATTTTTCCCCATCAGTGCAATAGTTCACCATTTATTTGGATGCACTACAGAGGAAGTAGTTTGCTTGTGTTCAGGGGCCATGTTGTATGAAAAATGCGCGTCTCTCAACACCCAGCACAAGGAGATGCTCATGCCTGGAAGGGTGTTCCCACAGGATCTGAGGCAGACTATGTTCCCAGGAGGCAGACCCAGATGTCATCACACAGGATGTTAGGAAGTGCCCTTGAGGCCAACACCTGTGGAAAGGGGCGATGGAAGCAGGAGTGAGTTAAGGGAGAAGTCCAGCCACCCCTGCCCGGTGCAGCTAAATGGCTTGTGGGAGCTGACCTGTTTAGGGCCCAAATGGTCACACCTTTATGCCCTTCCATTTACCTGCATATTGGGCCATCTTGGGAAGGGCATGAACTTGAGTGAGGTGGCTCTCTGCAGCTGATGCTGTCCCCTCAAGGGACAACTGGAGGCTACTCGCTGACTGTTCTCCCTGCAGCGAGGCAGCAGGTCCTTTCTGGAATGGGGCTGGGCAGCAAATAACTGTGTCCATCCACTAGTGGAGGCAACTCACAGGCTCACTCGTATTCACCCCCAGCACACAATCACAAGAATAGGCACAAGACTGCCCCTCACCAAAGCTGTTTTCTCATTGCGGGGGATGGAAAGTCAGGGACTGGACACACATACTTAAAAGAACCTACAATTTAATTAATGCTTTAATGTTTAATATTAATTCAGAACTTTTGTCACTGGTTTATCCTTAGTTAGAAGTGGATAGTCTATCCTACTTTTTAAGGTTATTTTTTTCCCATTTTCATTTAGTGACAGGCATTGTACTAAGTACCTTACATGCATTACCTTATTTAATCCATACAAAAATCTTATGAGAGAGATAATATTATTATTTCCAATTTTATAGATAAGGGTTAGAGAGGTTAGAAAAACTTGCCCATAGTGAAATCATATAGCCAGTATTTGAACCAAAGTCTCTCTGACTCCAAAGCTCAAACTCTTAACCACTCTACTAAAGCCAACTATGAAAACTTTCACATTACCCTTTGATGGACCGTAGCTCATTCACTCATTCACTCAGCAATGGTTCTTTTTTTTTTTTTTTTTTTGAGACAGAGTCTCACTCTGTTGTCCAGGCTGGAGTGCAGTGGTGCGATCTCGGCTCACTGCAAGCTCCACCTTCCGGGTTCACGTAATTCTTCTGCCTCAGCCTCCCAAGTAGCTGGGACTACAGGCACCCGCCACCACGCCCAGCTAATTTTTGTATTTTTAGCAGAGACAGGGTTTCACTGTATTAGCCAGGATGGTCTCGATCTCCTGACCTCATGATCCACCAGCCTCAGCCTCCTAAAGTGCTGAGATTACAGGCGTGAGCCACCACGCCCAGCCACTCAACAATGTTTTAATGAACATTCCAGGCTCTGTGCTGTGTTGGTATTAAAGATTCAACAAAGAAACCTCTGATAGGAAGCATATGTGCATGCGTTCTCGTGGGTCATCCTTCCTCACTCTGTGTGTGTGTGAGTGTGTGTGTGTATTTGTGATAATCTCAAGAGATTAATGCAAATTGTGAGGACCTTCACATATTTCTGTGAAAGGAAAATAAAAATCTCAGGACTCCAAACTCACTATGCCAAAGGGAAAAGTTAAGCTTAGGAGTTAAGTCACCCAAAACTGCCTTCCATTTTGTTCCTAAATAGATAACTGCAAAGACAGAAGGCCACATACCTTTCTAGGGGACTCCCTCACAATTTCTCACAAAGAAATTCCTTGTGGGCCCTAAGGTCTTTACCCTAAAACAGATTTCTGTTGGATTTCACCCCATGTAAATTAACAGCTTATCTTCACAGGTGTGGGACAAAGACAGGACTAGGAGTCATCCTTCTGCTCACTTGAGACAAATGTACATTTTACTCATTAACTATTCTATGTTTCTTTTATCTTATGTAAAAATGCAAGTTCATTGAGCATGAGATGAATGCATATTTGACTGTTTCTCTATCCCTTCCTCTCACATATAAAATGTAGATTCAGTGAATGCTCATCAAAGCTTCAAAAGAATGTAACTGTTTTCCCCTTTTCTCTACCCTCCCTTTTCCTTTCCTCTTTCCCCTACTGCCGACTCTTTCCCCCTTAAATATTGAAGTCCTCAAACCCTCTTTGGGAGTTTTCTCACAGATCACAAATGTTCCTGTGATTTGTGTTCCTTTTTCCCAGGCACACTCTCAACTGGGGCAAAATAAACCACTAAATTGATTGAGACTTGCCTCAGTCATTTTCTTTGGTTTACATTTCCTAGTAACTCAATTCACTGTTTTCAACTTAACAGGCTAAAAGAGATGCTAAGAGAATGTCTGCAAAAGAAGTCACCATTAATGTAACAGACAGCATCCAACAGATGGACAGAAGTCGAAGAATCACAAAGAACTGTGTCAACTAGCAGAGAGTCCAAGCAGAAGGGTAGATGGACTTCTTCTGTGTCCTTCAAGGCACTGGATACCATCAAAGAACCTTGAAGAAGTGGCTGCCCCTTGCTGGACCTGAATGCTACTGAGTCCCTGGCAAGACTGTCTTACCTGGCAGCAAACTGCTGCCTGATTTGTTGGGACCCTTCTGAGCCTTCTACTTATCATGTAAATGTATTGGCATAGTGCTTACATATGTTAATAAACTGCAAATGTGCAGTTCAGTTTGTCTCTTTGCAACTCCTATAATAGGGTCTGGTGTAAAAGTAGTGAGTTAAAACTACAGGTCAGTTTATGAAACAGAAAAGTAGGAATGCATTTCCTGGGTGAAAGAGTCACACCTTAGTACTAAACTCTCCTGCCCATTATAGTGTGTTCTGTTTCAGGCAAGCTTATTCTTTCCTTCTTTCATTTTAAATATTATCATTACAAATCTTACCAGGGTCACTTAAAAGCTGGCTTCCATCCAACTCTAAACCCACATATTGAAAAAATCAAGGTAGAGAAAAACTCCTTGTTATCCTTGTTTCCTTAGCTTCGTATGAGACAGATCAGATCCAGTTTCCCATGGATCAACCCACTGCCCATAGCATGTCTTTGGGAGGTGTCTGTGAAGCAGTCATACCTGCTCCTCATCTGCCTGGAAAGTCCTCCTATTCTGATGTCCACGTTGGCCTCCAGTCCTTAATGTCACCATGCTTGTGGCCAATGCATCCAAATAAGGATACCCCTCAGGGCTCAGCCAGACATTGCAATTTTACATAGCTTTCCAGTTCCCTTTGCTTGTCTTCTTAACTGTCTTCCCTCTCTATTGGGGTCATTTGCAATTGTTAATCAAAGATTGAACACTGCGTAGGAGAAGGAGATGATCCAGAGACATGTGGCAGCATGCATGGCTTCACCTTGGTCTCTCTGTTCACCACCCCAGGACTGTCATTTTGGCATCTACAAAGGAATCACTTTAGAAAGCCAGCACCTGGTTGATGTGTATTCACGCTGACATTAGATTGATGTGCACTGCATTAGAAATGAGGTAGCTGACACAGAAAAAGGATGTTTTGATAGGAATAATTTTCTAGTATGTCTTGAAACGTTCATCTGGATGTATTTTCCTCCAAACTAATGTAGCAGGATTTTTCAAGGATTGTTAACATGCCTGGGATTGGGAAAGATAGGACTAAAGTTGTACCAAACTATACCAATAAATTCCATGTTTAGCAGAAATAGGCAGCCTAATGATGTTATGTTTATATAACATAGTCCGGAGAACTGACATGCAGGTCAAAAGTCAGATACACAACCTCCTTATCTGCTAACTCTGTTATTCTTCAAACACAAGTGGGTAGTGTCATTTTTCCTTCCTTCCTTCCATTGGCAGATTGCATATTTATTCAATAAACATTAAATGTCCATCCTGTGCCAGGTACTATGCAGATGTTGAGGGATTTGGAGTCTGGTTAGTCATTACTGTTTATCCTGAATCTAACAGTGACTTCATAACTAGGAGACTGAATTAGACCCTTAAGGTATAGTGTGTGTTGCAAATCACTCAGCAATGGAATCTTTTCTATTCAGGGTAGGTTTGTGTCTTAAACTAGGTGTTCTAATCACTGTACAAGACTTTACCATACACAAAACTATAGTTTTTCTAAACCTTTATCATTTTGTGATTCTTTGAGAAAGGGCTTTTAGGAACTTTATGTTCTAAAAAAATTGTCTTAATAATAAAATAAAAGCAAAACCTGTGACTCATATGTCCCCACTGACATTACTCAGCAGGAGCCCCCAGCTGCCAAAGGTTGGCAGTGATCCTGCAAGTTCAAGGGCTCTTTCTCCCTGGGGATGTGCTTTGTGGCTTCTCTTTACAGCTTTGTTTCTGCATCAGTTCACTGCTGCATGTTGTTTGGAATTTATCACCGTAAGAAAGTGTCTCTGTTTTATATAGAAACACTTTCTCACTTCCAGGGGAGAAGGAAATGCAGGGCATATGATCTGGCCCTCCCCAGAACAATCTGGATTTCATGGAGACAGCAACCAGAAGTTAAACCATGTGACTAAAAATGCATCTGGCTACTTTTTCATGTGTGTATGAGACAGAAACTAATCCTTACTATCCTTTTAGGATAACACTTTTCATGGCAAAGTTTGTGTCAATAAAGTCATTAATTTTAAACATATTTGGGCAGTTACAGAGAATCTTTACTGGAACCTTAAATTTGTATGCAGAGCTATTTAGACTTTTTTTTTTTTTAAACGAAGACCTTTTACATAAGTGATCCCTGTGAATCCTCCAAAAAGCCTTGTGAAGTAGGTAAGGAGAATGCTATTAGCACCAATTTACACTTATAGAAATATTTATAGTCTAGTCAACTAGTAAGTTTTGGTGTAGAGATTCAAGTGGGGGAAGACTGTCTGCAAATTCAGTTCTTTTCCTACCACCACATGGTGCCACCATGTCTAGAAGGTCTGGTGTAACTGGGAGATGAGGCCATTTAGAGGGGAATTGTCATGGAGCCTTGGGCTGGGCTGAGCCCAAGTCTAAGAGGACAATTTGGGTGATTGGAGGGGGCTAGAGAGAGAGAATTGAAGAGGGCTGGTAGTGAAGGCAGTGACTGGAAAGCGCCAGTGAGTTCTCAGGGAGTTTGGGTCTGGTCCAGGCTCACTTATCCCTCCAGAGAGGGTGACCTTGACCTGGTGTGAGAGGTCAGGATACTGAGAGGGACTTTATAGTTCAGAGAACATAGAAATTGCACTCCTTGGAATAACTGCTTAGACCTAAAGGTAAGGGAAGCCAGGGACTGCCCATGCTGCTGCCAATGCCCTGAGCACAGCTTGGATGTACAGGTAACAGACAGTAGCCCCTCAGACTTTATTCATGGCCCACCTTCACAGTGCTTTCCACAACCCACCCCCACCTCCCAGGGTACCTGAACACACTCCCGTTTGCACTGCCTGTCTGAGTCCTGCTAACCTGCATCTGTTTTTGATCCTCACCAGCCAGACTTGCAGGCTGCCCCATGTGACACTGAAATGCCTCCCATTCACATTTGCTGCTCTAAGCAGGGTTTACGATACTGGCAGCTCCTCTGCTGAAATCAGGTAACAGAGCTGCTGTTTTTAGCTGTCATGGTGTCAAAACTTAGGAATTTCACATAAATAACCAGCTCTGGCAGAGACTCCTACTTTAGAACTCCAGTATCCATCCTTCCCTTCTTCCTTAGTTTAGCACATGTCCACTTAGAACAAACATTACACTTTCCAGCCTCCCTTGCAGCTAGAAGTTGCTGCACAATTAAGTTCTAGACAATGAAATGAAATAAAAATGAGGCATAGAAGTTTCCAGGAAGTCAGGCTCGCTCTTTCCCCTTTTGCTTCCTGGTGTACAGAATGAGGAGGTAATGGCTGGAGCTACCTCAGTCCACTGGGCCATAAAGTAACTTCAAGAATGAAAACCATGCCAAGATGAGCAACAAGTTAGAAGGAGCATGAGTCCCTAATTCCTTTGAGCTTCATGAGTCTTTGACTACATACCTCAAACCTCTTTTTGTGGGGAAGTCGCTGTTTCAAATGATTACTCACAGCCAAAACTAATTCCTTTTCTTTTCAAGTCTGAGAAATTGAACAAAACTATTATAATTTGTATGCATATACTTCCATCTTTCGAAAAATTGGAAGATCGCTCACCCTTGGGCCCTTGGCTGCTTGGCCACATCTGGCTGGAGTTGATGAGTCTGCATTGGCTATAGCTGGGGGGGTCTCAGATTGTGATGGTCCCTACCACTTATTGTGGCTTACACACGGTAACCTCCCCATTTCTGTTACCTGCCAGAACCTAGAGACATTTGAGCTTGTAACTCCTGCTCCACTTTATGTTCCCAAGCATGTTGTCTTTACACTCTTTTCAGGAGTCATTAAGATACACAAGGTCATATTCTTCTGTTTCACCAGTCTGGGAAGTGGCTAATCTCAGGAGAATTTTCTGAGCAAATTATGAATATTACCTAATATTTAAAATCATGCATTCACTTAACTCATTTATTTAATCCAAATGTATTTACTGAGACTCTTCAATGTGCCAGAAGTTGGGATGTGGTGAGAGATACCACAGATATGGTCCCTACCCTCATGGAGATGGCAAAATAGTAGAGGAAACAGACAATAACAATGTAAAGAAATAAGTTATTACAGTAACTTAAGATGGGGATAAATGCTGAAAAGAATGTTAACAGGAGAATGAGCTGGACAGAAGCAGGAATGGAAGCAGGAGACCGTTTAGGAGGCTACAGCTATAACCCTGGGAAGAGATGTCAGTGCAAGGAATAGGGTAATGGTTGCAAAGATGGATGAAAATAGATGGATGCTGAGAACATTTTGGAAATAGAAACATTAGGACTTGCTGATGGACTGGGTGTAGAAAGTGAAGTCAAGGGAGAAATCAGGGTGATTCCTAAGTTTTTTGATTTGAGCAACAGGGTTCTTGGCAAGATAGGGGAAAACAGGGCGGGAAAAGTTTTTTTGGGGAGGCAGTGAAAATCAAAAGAACCATTTTAGACCAATTAAGTATGAAATAACCAAAGGGAGGTGTCCAGCAGGGAACCGGATGTACGAGTCTAAAGTTCAAGGAATTGGTCAAGGGAGGAGTTGTGCATTTGGGGGTCATCAACACATGCAAGATATTTAATGGCACAGGAGTTAGTTCACCTGATGAGAAGCTAGTGAGGGAAGTCCAGGGCTGTGCCGAGAGACACTCCAACATTCAGAGAGTTGGTGGTGGAGGAAGAGTCAGTAAAGGGTACTGAGAAGTGCTGAGGCAGTTAGGAAGAAAACAGGGAGCTCATTTACTGAAGCCAACATTTAAAAAAAGGTTTCATGAAGGGAGAAATGGTCAGTCATGGTGAATGCTGCCAAAAGGTGAAATCACGTGAGAACAGAGATGTGACTCCAGCTAGCACCATGAAGGTGACTGGTGATCTTAACAAGAACAATTCCAGCAGAGAGGTGGTCACAGAGCCAGACTACAGAGATTGATGACTGGAGGGGTGGTGAGGAAGTGGAGAGAATGAAAAAAAAACAAACTGTCTTTTGAGAAATGTTGCTATGAAACAAAGCAAAAAGAGGCCAGCAATTGGAGAAAGGGACAGGTCAAGGAGAAGTCATAAAAAGTGTGACACAGTAGAGTATATTTCTCAACAATTGCAAGGATTCCTTAGGGTGAGGTTGAAGCTGGAAGGGTGGGGGCATTATCCATGGAGTAAAAAAGTCCTTGAGGAAGTGAGAAGAGAACAGATCCAGGGCGCAGGTAACCACATTGAAATTTGAAACCTCTGTATGATAAACATCCACATAAAGATGAATGATAGTCTATTAGAAGATATCTACAGCCCATGTATCACAGAGTTAGTATAGTTATATACATTTAAACAAATGAGAATTTCATAAGCAAAAGACAAATGACCAAGAGAAAATAACATGAACAGGCAGGAGGAAAGTTGAATGGCCAATAAAAATATAAAAAGATCCTCAGTGTCATCAGTAATTAGGCATATGTGGGTTTAAAAAAAAAAAGATGCAACTTTTTTACCTATCTGATTAGCAAAGTTTTTAAAATGTGATAATATCAGTGTTGGGAAGGGTGTGGGAAAGAAGTAATGTCACACACTGCTGGTTGAAATGGAATTAGTGATACTATGTTGGATGGTGTAGGGCAGACAAAGCTTTACCTCTACCTTCATAGGAACCCCAGCAGGGCCTGAGAATTAGATTGGCATAAAACAGACTAGCAGGAGAGGAACATACAGATTTATTTAATTTTAAGTTTTATGTGACTTGAGAGACTTTATAAAGAAATGACTGCCCAAGGAAGTTGCAAAATCTCAATGCTTTCCTACTATGTTGCACAAAGTGAGGCAATTGTGAAAAAGTAATTAAAATATACAGGAAAGCTAAAGAAAGATAAGAGTTGTTTTAACAAAATTCGATTGTTTACAGAGAATTTTCTCTGTTGATAAAGATATTTCTTTCCTCCTGATACAGAGCAGGCATCTTTTACATGGGAGTTTTATATGCTTTCAGGAAAAAAAGAAGTCAGAAAGTTCTGCTTGAAGAACTGAGCACTTGGCTCATACCTGTAATCCCAGCACTTTGGGAGGCTGAGGCGGGAGGATCACTTGAGGCCAGGAATTTTAGATCAGCTTGGGTAACACAACAAGACCCCATCTCTACAAGAAGAAAGAAAGAAAGAGAGAAAGAGAGAGAGAGAAAGAAAGAAGGAAAGAAAAAGAAAGAAAGAAAGAAAGAAAGAAAGAAAGAAAGAAAGAAAGAAAGAAAGAAAGAAAGAAAGAAAGAAAGAAAGAAAGAAAGTTAGTTAGCTAGGCATGGTGCTGTGCATCCACAGTCCCAGCTCCTCAGGAGGCTGAGGCAGGTGGATCACTTGAGCCCAGGAGATCAAGGCTGCAGTGAGCCAAGGTCATGCCACTGCACTTCAGCCTGGGTGACAGAGTGAGACTTTGTCTCAAAAAAAAAAAGTTTTGTTTGTACCCGCTTTTTAAAAGTGCTTTTAGCTCAAAATAACCCTTATGCCAAAATGGCATATTCTGGAGAGGCATATTCTGTCACTCTTCAATGTCAATTTAGCCAACTTATTCAAATTTAAAATGTGTATATTATTTGGAAAAACAATCCCATTTTAAAATATATACCTGTAAAGGGCTGAACTGTGTCCCCCCCAAATTCAAATTCATATTTGAAATCCTAACCCCCAATACCTGAGAATATGACTGACTGTATTTTTATATAGTGTCTTTCAGGAGGTTAAGTAGGGTAAAATAAGGTCATGTAGATGGGCCATAATTCAATATGACTGGTGTTCTTACAAGATTGGGAGATTAGGACAGGCACACACAGAGGAAAGACCCTATGAATTCAAAAGAGAAAATGGTCACCTACAAACCAAGGAGAGAGGCTTCAGAAGAAACCAGCCTTGCCTCAGACTTCTAGCCTCTAGGACTATGAGAAAATAAATTTTTGTTTTATAAGCCCACTGGTCTGCAATATTTTGTTATGGCAACCCTAGCGATCTAATACAATACCCTAGAAAAATATCTGCACATTTTTATGAGACACGTATTTGTGGGACAGGACTCAGACTTGTAGAACTTGATTCAAAGGAATCAGAATGGCAGAGGACAAAAGAGCACAGGACTACAGCAGACAACACTGGCTCTACCTTTCCTTCAACCCCTTTACTGCACCCATGTTGACTTCCAACTGTGGCACCTGCTCTCTGTGGCCTGAAGTCTTTATCTCACCACTCCCATGGCAGGAGTTGCTAGGACTTTGGCGCTGTTGATGCTTATTCATTCCTATCCCCATCCCAGCACCTGTCAATCAGTCAATGACTGCTGAGAGCTCCCTCAAGCTTGGGTGGGGTAATGCTGAGATAGGTATTTTGTACAAGCTCCTAGAGTTTTCCCAGCTGTATTAAGTTCCAGTTACTCAGCAGGTAGCTGGTTTAATAACACATTCCTTTACTGGATGCTTCCTTGATCAATCTCCAGGGTAGAGTCATTGTAGTTGCAGGCTTCTATATAAACAGCATCCTCTCTCTTGTTTTCTTTTTTATTATCATTGTCAAATATCATCTTTTCCACAACTTGGTTTCCACCAGTAGATAGTTCTCCACTTCCTCCCTAGCATGAGACATACATCCCACTGCCACTGGTCTATAAACATTCTGTTTATGTATATTGTACCACAATAAAAGATGTTAAGAACAATAAGTAAGTAAATAAATGTTCTGTTTTGCTTCAGAGGGAATCTCTGATTTATCCTAGATATAAGAAGTAACTTGGAAAAGAGCCCCAAGAGATACCTTAACAGAAGTCACAAACTACATGCTTTCAGGGGACAGGCATGTGATATAAATGGATGCTATAAGGCATTGTGAGTAGTGGGAGCTGGGATGAGAAGGAAAATGCATGCAAACTTAAGAGCTCCACACAGTGAGCCTATCACTCTCCCTGATGAAGAAAGACATTTGCAATAGCTGACTCAACTAAAAACTGTTAAGATGGCACTTCAAGAAATATGGTGCCCAGCACAGATTTACTGACTAATTGAGATCTCATAATCAGTAGTTGCTTGGGATGCCAGAAAAGTCTTCCATTGTCAGTGAGCCCTCTGCTCCATAACTCCACTTCATCACTTTGCATTTCCTTCTCAGGCCTCTACCATCTCACTTCTGATTCCACCATTCCAACTGAAACTACACTCTAGGATCATGAATACTCTAATTGCCAAAGTCAATGACACCATCTAAGTTCTCATCCTACTGGACCTCTCTGCATCTGTTAAAATAAATTTCGTTTTTAAAGCCCACTGGTCTGTGGTATTTTGTCATGGCAGCCCTAGGATGGCTTTCCTCAGTTTTGTCAACTTTTAATGCTACCCTGCTTTTGGGCACCCCTGTCTTTCTGATTCTACTCTTTGTCAGTCTCCTTTGCCGATTCCTCTTCCTCTGCTTGTCCCTTAGTTTCTGGTATTCCTCAAGGTTCCTTTTTCAACATTTCCTCTGCAGACTCTACCCAATTTTCTTAACAAGTTCATCTGATCCCATGGCCTCAAAAATTTAGATGCTATTTCCACTCTATCCCAAGCTCCTATGCCATATTTCCAAATGACCACTGCACACCTCCACTTGATGGCCTGTGTGGCAGGGATTTTTTGCCTATTCTGTAAAACCCATTCTCTTCCTTCCTAGGAACCCAGCTTGGCTATATTTCCCAAGTTCCCTTGCAGTGAGCTCCCAAATTATTTCAACAATATTTCATTCTTCTTAAATTACTTCAAAATGTACCACAATTTGAATTTTTATGGTCTCTCATGGGAAACCATAAAAGCCAGTGGCAGAAAAAATTTATGCTTAATTCTCTTGGGAATGTGGATATGACGTGATTAGACAATGGCTCACCCAGGTTTTTCTTTTTTGTTTTTTTTGGGTTTTTTTGTTTTTTTTTTAGTTTAGCATAGAGCTAAGGCTAGGAGTACTTAAGCCAGAGGGAGCTTTGCAATTTCAGTTTCTTAGATGCGTGTTCTCCAGGTAGAGCTCCACCTTAAAAGGAAAAGGGGTAAGTGATAGTGCCCTTTCTGAGCCAAATAGCCTTTTCCATAACATTGTCATGTGCTTGGAAGATAGCTGAAAATTTGTTTGCCTTTTAAATTTGATTCCATTATCCAGACACTCTCTCCCTCTATTCTAATAGATATATCAGCTACGGGATGGCCTGTGAAGCACGGTGTGGCAGCCAGCCTTCACAGGCTTTGGGTACAGAAGACCAGTCCTAACTGGACGTCTCACGGCTGTGTGCCTTGGGGCAAATTGTGGAGCCTCTCAGGGCTCACCTCCATCAATGAAAATAACAGCATCTTTTTGAGGGTGTATTGTGAAGATAAAGGGAGATAACAAATGTGGATAACATGGCATCTGCCACATGATTATAATTATCACCATGCGTCAGATACCTGTACTGGATGCTTTGCACATATCTCATCAATCATACAGTCCTGCCAGGTGAGCCTTATCAGCCCCCGCTTCACAGATGAGGAAATGGAGACTTACAGGCCCAAGGCCAACCAGGCACAGTGGCTCACGCCTATAATCCCAGCACTTTGGGAGGCCCAAGAGGGCAGATCTCCTGATGTCAGGAGTTCAAGACCAGCCTGGACAACATGGTGAAACCCCCGTCGCTACTAAAAATACAAAAATTAGCCAGGCATGGTGGCACAGGCCTGTAATCTCAGCTACTTGGGAGGCTGAGGCACAAGAATCACTTGAACCCGGGAAGCGGAAGTTGTGGTGAGCCAAGATGGCACAACTGCACTCCAGCCAGGGCAACAGAGCAAGATCCTGTCTTAAAAAATAAAAACAAACAAAACCAAAAAAACCACAGCTAGTAAATGACAGAGTTGGGATTTACACCCATGTCTGCCTGTCTATAAAAACCCATGTTCTGTCCACTAAACCATGAGTAAGGGCTCAATAAAAGTTCATTCACTTTCTGTCACTATGCAAGTAACTTCACAGCCCTTTGTAGAGCATCATATCTTGGCACTTCCAAGTTGTCAGTGCCACTCTAGGATCAATTATAGCACCCTAGATACAAATCTGCAAAATTCAGCTTTGTTTCTTTCTTTTCTTAACAGCAATAAAGCAGCAGCAGTCTTTCCAGTTGTGCCACAATATTAAAAATCATTTGAAGATAATACTAATAAATTCATTTTTTTTCTAAAACACATTACAAATCTAAGCATTATCTAGGTACCACCGTAATCACTTTTTCCTCTTCCTTAATAGGGAAGTGAAGGCCTGAGCTAGCTGGGTCCCCAAAGAGAAAGGAAATGCAAATATAGGGGGTATACAATGTCTTGTACTCATTGGCCTCTTGACTATTCCTTGTGGAAAGCAACAAATATAATTATTTTCTAGTTTTAAAAAATAACAGGTGGAGGCTGGGTGCGGTGGCTCATACCTGTAATCCTAGCACTTTGGGAAGCCGAGGTGGGTGGATCACCTGAGGTCAGGAGTTCAAGACCAGCCTGACCAATATGGTAAAACCCTATCTCTATTAAAAATATAAAAATTAGCCAGGTGTGGTGGTGTGTACTTGTAGTCTCAGGTGGCTGAGACAGGAGAATTGCTTGAATCTGGGAGGCAGATGTTGCAGTGAGCTGAGATCACATCACTGCATTCTATCCTGGACAAGAGAGCTAGACTCCGCCTCAAAAAATAATAATACAATTTAAAAAATAACAAGTGGAAAGAATTACGATTGTATAGAACACTGATTGGCAATATGGCTGCACACTGGAATCACCTAAGGAGATTTAAAAACTATTGCTGCCTGGGCCCCACCCCCTAGAGATTCTGGCTTAACTGGTCTGGGGTACAACCTAGAATCAAGATGTTTAAAAATTCCCCAGATGGTCCTGACGTACAGCCATGGTTGAGAATCACTGGCTCAGCAGATCACAGATGGAACTCATGTCTCAAAAACTTCATGAGGCAGCCTTAAGTCAGACTTCCTGGATTGAATGCCAGCTTCACCACCTACTAGGTTTGTAACCTTGGCAAGTCATTTCAGTTCCCCATGTTCCCTTCTGCCCATTTAGAAAATGGGACTCAAAATATCTCATGATATTGGGAGGATTTAGTAAGGATATATTGAAAAAGCACTTAGCGCAGTGTCTAGCACAGGAAGGTAAACACAAGGTTAATATTGTTGAACTGTGATTCACCCCTGAAATTTTCAGGACATGAGCAAGACTAGCATAGAAAATTCAGCTGTCAAGGGTAAATGTCCCAGAAGGCTGGCCCTTTATTTAAGTACTTTGTTCCCATCCACCACAAAATGAACCTTTTTTCAAAATAAGCACCTTCTTATCTAACACAAAATGGAACTTAGACATCCCTGGGGTGAGGAAAGTAATATCTTCAAGAAACCATCCTGAGGAGCATGTACTTGTTGGTTCTGGGAAGAAGCACTGACTCCAGATAATGTAGAGGAAGACATCTCTTTAGTTGGTTTGGGCTCTAGGAACTTTATGATGTTCCTTTAAACTTGACATCTTTCATTTGCAGACTCTTTGGCAGGTAGTTTTCCCCAGACTGGTAACTGGCAAGTGAGACATGATTTCGGATGTAAAGATGTGATTTGTTAGGAGTTATAGGGCAGTGAATTTGGGGCTTTCACATCTTTCCTTTGTACAGATAAACACCTAGAAGTTAGCATCAAATATGCAATGTTGTTCTCCAGGCAGACAGAATACTCATACCCAGCAGTGTAACAAGGTCAGCAACACTCCCTGTAGATCCATGAAAGACCCAAGTAAATATGTATATTCCAATACATCAATTGAGTGGGCAAAGAAAGTTAAATTAAATCCCTTTAAAGAAGAGATGCTTCTAAAACAGTTTTTTATTTAAGATATTCGAAAGAGGAAGAATAGGAGTTAGAGTTTTTATTTTTATTTATTTAATTTTTATTTGCCTTTATTTATTTATTTTTGAGACGGAATTCTGCTCTTGTTGCCCAGGCTGGAGTGCAATGGCGTGATCTCGGCTCACCACAACCTCCGCCTCCTGGGTTCAAGTGATTCTCCTGCCTCAGCCTCCTGAGTAGCTGGGATTACAGGCATGTGCCACCATGCCTGGATAATTTTGTAGTTTTAGTAGAGATGGGCTTTCTCCATGTTGGCCAGGCTGGTCTTGAATGCCCAACCTCAGGTGATCCACCCGCCTCGGCCTCCCAAAGTGCTGGGATTACAGGCATGAGCCACCGTGCCTGGCCGAGTTTTTATTTTTAAAGGATCCCTCTGGCTACTGTTAGCAGAAGTAGATGGATTTGGGATACATTTTAGAGGTTGAACTGACAGAATTTGCTGTTTTGGCCTGGAATTGGTACAGAGAGCAGATGAGAAAATCAAAGAGGATTCCTAGATATTTGGTTGATGTCATTTTACGGGAAATAGAAGGTATGGGGAAGAATAGGTTTGGGAAAGAAAATCAAGAGTCCTCTTTGGGCCTGGGCACAGTGGTTCATGCCTATAATCCCAACATTTTGGGGCCGAGGCAGATGGCTCGAGACCAGCCTGGGCAACATGGTGAAACCCTGTCTCTGCAAAAAACAGAAAAGGAAAAATTAGCTGGGTGTGGTGGCATGAACCTATAGTCCCAGCTCCTTGAGAGGCTGAGGCAGGAGGATCACCTGAGCCCAGGAATTTGAGGCTGCAGTGAGCCAAGATCGTGCCACTGCACTCCAACCTAGGTGATAGAGTGAGACCCTATCTCAAAAAACAAACAAAAAGAGTTCTGTTTGGTCATGAAAGTGTTTAATGTTTATTAGACATTTGGGTGGAGATGTCGAGTAGGCCGTTGGAAATTCAAGTCTGTAGCTTAGGGATGAGAGCAGGTGGTCTCTCAGCAGTCATTGGCAATACATGATTCGTGGGACTGCAGGAGCTCATCTCAGGAGAGAATATAAAGAAGCCCTTTCCCCTCATTCTATAGATGAGGGAACTATGCTTAGAATGTATCTGTTTTCATAGTGAATCAGCAGTAGAATCAGGATTAGAATCCAAACTTAATCCCACTGAGGTATTCCAGGGTGCAGGACTTGCAGTGCTAAAACCATGGAAGTTCCAGGCAGCCAAGGAGGGTTGATCACCCTCTTCCTAGGCCAGTGATTATATCGTCTAACCATTTTCTCCTTTGGTGACCTGGAAGTGATTGATTGCTGTGACTGCTTTGTTTACTCTTGTTTTCAAGGGAAGATTTTCATTCTTTTCTATGTCAATGAAATATTATGTTCATTTGAAATAAGACTCAGCTTTCCCCGAGAGGAAATTACAAAGTGGTAATTACCATGTTTTCTTGCTCCTCCTGGAATAATCAGAACAAGAAAGACAATATTTTTGATGGTGGCACATGATTAACTCTCAAGACAAAGCTGAAATCTCAGCTGGAGGGAGAGGGGCAGGAGAGAATAAAGTGCCTCAAACTGAGCTCAGCATCTCCCTGAATTCAGCCACTCCTCCTGACTCTTCTGCTTACATTGCTATCACATCTTTTCTCTCCTCTTTATCTCTCCCTTCCTGATACCACTCCAGTTTCCTAGCTCTATAAATTTGTCCTCATCAACGTGCCTTGCATCTGACATTCAGTGACCCACTATACACAAAATTGCTCAAAACAGAAACTCTGGAGTCGCCCTTGACCCTCCTTTCTCCCTCTCTGATGGAATCTTTTCTCCCACACTTCCCAAATACCTCTTATATCTGTCTTTTCCTCTCATGTCTCACAACCACCACCTTAGCACAGGCCACCAAACCCCTAGATTTCTGTAGAAGTCTACTGCATTATTTATCTCCCACTTTGCCTCTAATCCAGGCTCCACACTGATGACAAAATTATCTTTTTAAAATGCAAATCTGATTATAGCACTTGCTGCCTTCATCATTTATGCTTTTTAAATTTTAAATTTTTTATTGATATATAACAGTTGTACATATTTTGGGAATGCTGGTGCTATTTTGATTGCTGTCTACAATGTGTAATGATCAAATCAGGGTCATTGGAATATCCATCACCTTAAACATTGATCTTTTCTTTGTGTTGGGAACATTGCAATTCTTCTCTTCCAGCTATTCTGAAATACACAATAAATTATTGTTAACTATAATATCCCTACTGTACTATCAAATACTAGGACTTATGCCTTTTATCTAACTGTATCTTTGTACCCCTTAAGATTTAGACTTTACTAAGACTGGCCTCCTCCATATTTACTTCAAAATCTGGCTCCTTCCATCACTTCCAGTCAGTTTCTATATTCAGATCAGATCTTTTTGGATCCTCTCATTGGGAAGATGGGAGATCATCTTATGTTTGAGGTTGCTTTGCTTGTGGCAGTGATTCAGTGCCTGAATGTAAAGGAAACATATCTCCTTCCTCTCAGCTGAGATTCCTACCTTCAGTCACCCTCGCTGCAGTTCAGCCTATCCTGCTGCACAGCGAGAGGAATGGCTGTGGTGTGCTGGGAGTATTGATCTTGGAGTCAAGGGACCCCAGTAGAATTCTGGCTCTGTCACTTTCAATCCGTCTGACTTTGGGCAAGTCATTTAACTTGTCTGAACTTCATTTGCCTAATCTGTAAAATGAAGGCACTCCATAAACATTAATTAAAACTGAAGCTTCCTTGCTCTAAATTTTTAGTAACTCTCATTGCCGGACTTACCCAATTTCTCAGTCTGGCTGGTTTTCAAAACCCTCCCTCTGTCTGCAGCTTTAACCAACTTACACATACTTTGTGCTATACACCAGTCTACTTGCAGCCCTCTGGACACCCATCACACTGTGCCTTAGACACAAATGTCCACTGGAGCATCCCTGTCGTCACTGTTGTCACACTCATTCACCTTCTGAGGTTCAGTTCCATTGCTACCTCATTCTGCAATGAAACTTTTCTTAATCCCTCAACCAAATGTAATCTCTCCCTCTGCTAAATACCCCATCTTTCTATGTATAGTTTATGGTACCAATCTATTCATGTTGTAGAAGTTCTTGTGCTTGTCCAGTAAGTGATTAGGATCTTCCACTTTATTGTAAGGACCTTAGCATCATAAGACACATTATGTTGAGCATTCTATGTCCTCAACAATTATTTATTAAATTTAAAGTACTTACGGGACAAGGGCATTAGCAAAATCCATCATCTAAATGCCTAATTAGGAATCTATTAATTCATTTGTGCACTTATCAAGCATTCACTGAGGTTTTTGAAGTCCTGGAGATTTACAGAGAATTTTAGACAGAGTTCCAACCTTGAATGATCTCATAACATAATCAGACAGCTAAAATATAATGTGATAAATACATAACAGGAAATCAGCAGATAAATAAACATGATTACAAATACTTTATTTTATTGATTATGGTGAAATGCCTCAAGAGATTCCATTTTAGTCTTTGTAAAGTCCCACAGTTTAGATACACAAACCCATCCATGTCTGCTTAGGCAGAAGGAGCAGGGAATTATTATTTGTTTAATGCCTATTAGGTGCTGTTTTAGTTCTTGTACTGCTATAAAGAAATACCTGAGGCTGGACAATTTATAAAGAAAAGAGGTTTAATTGGCTCATAGTTCCACAGGCTGTACAGGAAGCATGGAAGGGGAGGCCTCAGGAAACTTACAAACATGGCAGAAGGTGAAGAGGAAGCAGGCACATTGTACATGGCTGGAGCAGCATGAAAAATGGGGTGGGGAGGTGCCACACAATTTTAAACAACCGGATCTCACGAGAACTCTATCATGAGAACAGCTCTAGGGAGATGGTGATAAACCATTAGAAATCACCCCCATGATTCAGTCACCTCCTACCAGGTCCCACCTCCAACATTACGGATGACATTTCAACGTGAGATTTGGGTGGGGATACAGACCCAAACCATATCCGGTGCCAAGCAATATATATACATTATTTCATTGTCAGAGGTATTGTGGGATATTGTTATAATCCCGCACTTTATAGCTGAGGAAACTTAAGAATTTTGTGTAAGGCCTTACAATTAGAAGTTGTGAGTCAGTTTTTCAACCCAAGACTCTTCGATCTCAACTGGCCTGTGATATCAACTTTTTAGATGACAACCAGACAGCAACCTGAGGGCCTGCGGGTAGTCTGTCCCAGGAACTTGAGCTACTGACTTGGAACTGCAGGAATTTGCTTCTTGGCCAGAAGACTTAGATATCAAAGGGACCAGGGATATTTGGCCAGGCTAAGGTAAGATTTAGAGGAGTCATTCAACCAGGAAATATGGTAAGATAGTCCAGGTGACAACTCAGGAAAGAATTGCCACTTTGAAGCCAGAACACAAAACCCTCTCCCTGAAGTTCTATCTTTGAAAATTTCACCTCTTTTGAAGCAGCCTCCAAGGGAAAGGAGCCAAGGGCTGCTCCTGTTCTAAGTTTTATTTGCTAACCTCAGCTTCCACTCAGTCACCTCATTAGAACAATGGAATGCAGTGAAACTGTAAGCACAGAATGATGAAGGTGGGAGTGCCATTAGGAGGAACAGCATGCTGTGATTTCCAGGAATGTAGAAAGAGAAGCTAACATTCTCAAGACTTTGTGGAAAGATTAAGGAAACAACTTTCTAGGAGGAAAACAATGCAATAATTCCTCTAACAGATCTGTTTGCCACAAAACAGATAGAAACAAATTGTTTAATGTGAAAATGCTTTCAAATAAGTGTACAAAAAAAGTGAGGTGGTAAAGAACAGACTTTGTTATTTTTCTGTCTTTACTCAAAGATCTCTAAGTTCCACTAAAATTATGTTTTCCATTGCAGAGGGCAGAGCTATGGCCAGAAAGGGATCCTTCTGCATTCAAATCGAAAACTGGTGAGAACCGTGCTTATTTCTACAGATGGTGCTAACATAAGTCCATAGACTTAGGTGTTCAAGAAATGCAAGAATCTGTTCGAGTTCTATAACTCAAAATCTACCATAGTCTTCATTCTTCCAGGTGAAAGAAACTTAATCTCAGCCTATTTAGGGTTTCCTCTTTTCCTAAGAGCTATATCTTTGTACTAGGAATACCAAAAGGCTGGGACAGGGGTGCACACGAGAGACAGTATTCGGACATCCTTCCCTATCCATCCACACTGCCATCCACTGAGGTGGACTTTGGTCTGCATGACGACTCATTCCAGTCTGCAAGGTCCTTTCCTACCCAGTGGTTTTCTTACACTCTTGTGGGCGCACAGGAAACATTTTGTGGCTTCCAAGCCACACTGGGTTCAGGAAAGCAACCCCATGCTTCTAAGACCCTATCTGCTTCCCTGCATTTTGGGGACCGGTGAAGTTATTCCACTGCCCTGTACTATGCATAGCGATAGCGTCTGCTGTTCAGGCCCTTTAGCCAGGACCAACCACACTGCCCCTTCTCCATGGATATTTTCCCTCCCTTCTGGGGACTCACTTGGGAAAGCACCTCTAGTACCCCCACTGTCTTACCTCAATCCTCCAAATCTATCTTGAGATTCTCTTGCCCTCCTCTCTCTCTCAGGACCACACCTTTAAAACTCCAAAACCAGGTGGCTACTCTGTGACTGGAAGGAGAGAGGGAGGTCACGGGGTAGCAGAAAGTATGAGGGGGAAGGACCAATTGGTCTTGCCTCAAAATGGCACTCACAGTTTTCTGTTTTGTTGTTGAGTCTAAATGATTCTCTCTTCCCAAAACAAACAAACAAAAAACATGTTTTTTTAAAATTTAAAGACATATTTCAAACTGTTTATAGCCCAATTCATTTAGCTTTCATGATCTCTCCTATTTCTGACAGTTACAAATGCAAATGTTCTCTTTGGGAAATCAGATGTTACTTTGAGTCCCTGGGATGTTTATGCAGAGCTATTAGAAAGGGAGGGAATTTATGACATGGGAACACACAAACTTAGCCAGGGGTAGGGGGGCACATTTTCCTCGCACTCTAAGACAGGGCTAATAGCTATAATTTCGCCTGCATTCCTGGATATCAGCCCTTTCTCGCCCCAGGCTCTGGCATGATGCCTCTGAAGATAAGGGAAGAAAACAGCTACTCTAATCTGATAACAGACCTGGCTACACAAGAAAGCAAAGTAGGTCATCCTAGTTAAGTGATTTGAGGGCAATTACCATTTGATAATGGTAATTGAGGATGCCGCCTTCTCCAGGCATCTTCTTCACCCTGTGGGCTCTCCCCTTTCTCTGGGGAAAATTTGTTTCATCAATGTTATTTCTTTGTTTTAGAAAGCATAGATTTGAAGACCCTCCCTTGACTCCATACAGACAGAAAGCCTTTCCAGACGCCTTCTGATTCCTCCTGGCACCTGCAGACTGCAGGGCAACCAAAGGAACTGGGATGATTGCAGAGTTCTCTATTCATTCACAGAGTCTTCCCATCCCTTTTCTCTCTTCCCCACAGCAAGTCCTCTTCTGAACCCTCATCACCAAATATCTGCATGCTGTTATGGAGCTGTCTTAGCACGGGGTCTTTGATGTCTGTATCCTCATACCCTTACAAGATCCTGAGAAAGAAAGGTGACATGTGAGACACTTCAATGTCTTCCTGCCACGAGCAATGTCTTTCTGCAATCAGCCTCCAACTCTATGCATCCAAAGGTGGTAGAATTTGTTAGCTCTTTTTTCCTTCTCAGTGAATTTAAGTTACAAGCCAGAGCATAATTTTCTTAGTTTTTATGAAGTCCTTCAGAACTACAAGTGTTGAAACAAAGTTCTGAAGATATTTTTCATTTTTCATTGGAAAACAATTTCTAACCTACTCCAGTTTCAAGAGGAGCCCCGGAAAATACACAAAAGACTGAAAATTCCCTTATTCTCCTGCCAACTTCTCCATTTACTATGGAGGTAACCTGAGTCTTTGTGCTCAGTTCCTACTCAGAATTCAAGTTGGAGAGAACAATGTTGATAACATTTCTAACAGCAGCAAATACAATGGGAAGTAAAGCTCTTTGGGTATGTGTTGGGGTAATTTTTATCATAAACAATTGGATTGTTGCAGATTAGTCATACGTAAGTATTAGATCCATAATAATGTGTTCATTCTCCAACTTTGACATTTAACATTAAGTTTAGTATACAGATTTTTCAACCATAGCTGCACATTAGAATAATCTGCGGATTTTTAAAGCAATAGTTAAGCCACACACAATCTCAGAGATTCTGACTTAATTGCTGTGGGGTGAAAATCAAGGTGTCAGCATTGCATTAAAATCTCCACAGGTGATTCTAATCTGAAGCTGGGGTGTGGAACCACGAGTGGAGAGAACATAATGCAGGCTTTGGAGGTGGACAGACTTTGGTTCAAATCCCTGCTCTACCACTTACTGGTTGTGTGATTTGGGGAGAATTACTTAATGATTTTAAGCCTAAATTTCCTCCTCTGTCTAAAGGAAGATGGAGTAGTCAGATAGTTTGAATATATGTCCCCATCAAATCTCATGTTAAATGCAATCCCTAACCCGGGAGGTGGGCCTGGTGGGAGATGTTCGGGTCATAGGAGTGGATTCCTCATGGCCCAGTGCTGTCCTTGAGCTAGTGAGTGAGCTCTCTCAAGAGCTGGTTATTTAAAAGTGTGTCACCTCCCTCAATCACTGCTGCTCCTGCTTCATCTTCTGCCATAAGTAAAAGCTCCCTGAGGCCTCCCCAGAAGTGGAGCAGATGCCAGCAACATGCTTGTACATCTTGCAGAACCATGAACCAACTGAACCTCTGTTCTTTATAAGTTACCCAGTCTCAGGTATTTCTTTATAGCAACACAAGAACAGCTTAATACAGGTAGTGTTTAAGGGCTGTATTAAAGATTAAATGAGGTAACTGGTGTATGTAAAACATGAATTGCCTGGCACAGAATAGGTATGCTATAAATATCAGTGCTCATCCTCCCCTTTTACACTTGATCTTTTTTTTTTTTTTTTTTTTTGAGATGGAGTCTTGCTCTGTTGCCCAGGCTGGAGTGCCATGGCATGATCTCTGCTCACTGCAAGCTCTGCCTCCCGGGTTCACACCATTCTCCTGCCTCAGCCTCCCAAGTAGCTGGGACTACAGGTGCCTGCCACCGCACCCTGCTAACTTTTTGTATTTTTAGTAGAGATGGGGTTTCACCGTGTTAGCCAGGATGGTCTCAATCTCCTGACCTCGTGATCCACCCACCTTGGCCTCCCAAAATGCTGGGATTGCAGGCTTGAGCCACTGCACCCAGCCATACTTGATCATTTTTAAGATTCAAGTGCTAATCCATGAGGGAAAGAGGGGAACCCCTATGGACCTAGTGCTTGGAATTGAAGTGAAGGCAGATTTGGCGTTGATCAGAGTAGAGAATAAGGAGGATGAGGTCAAATCTCAATTTTCTCTGTGATGAATAATCACACAAGGGCTGCAAATCACAGCTCCATAATCACAGCTCTCAGAACATTCTGGTACAGTTTCCTTTTTTAAAATTAAACCTTCTTGTACCATACTGTAGAATCTATATTTTAAATTTAATATTCAATAAAGTTTTTCTGAGGTGTTTTTAGATATGACAAATCACTTGGATATTCTGTTCCATGCACTTTATTTGTTTTCTAATATTGGCTATCAGTAGGAAATTTACAACTTTACAGTTGTATTTACAACAACATTCACAAAAGATAGTTTATTGAAGATATTCCATGTGTTCCTCCTAAACTCCTATTTTGCCCCCGTGTTGTGCTGAACCCTTGTTAACCTCAACAGAGAAGCCTCCATTTTCAAGAGGCCAAACAAGAGATCCTGAGCCAGGACACGAGACATGGGGTTTTATTAGGGGCTCACAAACAGCAGAGAGAGCCCAGTGGCGGTGGGCTGGACAACGTATCCACCTTCCTTCAGTCCAGTGACAGTGGGCTGGACAGGAAAACTGCAATGGCTTGCAAATATCCAGTGTATATAGCATTTTCACTTAATACCCTCCCCTTAACAACCTCCACTTGCAACCTTCATATAACCCAAAACCCAGGGCCTCCATCTCCTGTACGGCTTATGTTCCACAGGATGAGACAGGGGCTCAGATGTTCTTCATAGACAAGGAGTGAATCTCAGGGTTGGCCACTCCCAGATTCTATAGCTTGAAACACACATTCAGGTGTGTCTGCCCTATGGGGTCATGATCAGAGTATGCTTACATTATTGCTATCAGGTACATTTCCTCTATACCACCTGCCAAGAAACAGCCCTGAGATTGCTCTTTAAATGTCTTAAAATAAAAGCTATGAAGAAAGACGATGCTATCCAGGCCATCAGCAAATAACAAAAACCTTGTGAGCAAGAACATGACTCATGCTCTGTGCTATATCTTTGAGGGCTCAAGGTGATCTTCTCTGGTAAACAGCTCGAGATGCCAGAAAAACCCCTAAGCAGGCTGAGGGCAATTGGAACAAGAAATTCAAAAGAACAGAAGAGTGAGGGAGAGCAGGTTTGGGGAGAGTGGGAAGAAAGACATGCTCCAATGCTTGAGGTAAACCGTGTAATGTGGAACTGGGTCCATCTGATAACTTTGTTGGAAACCAGTTGAGCCAAGAGTCTAAGAATTTGGTAATTCTGGGTCAGATCCTTTTCCTCTTAGCACTAACAAATTAGGAGCTAGCCTAGCACAGGGAATGACTCATTGTTGTATTGCTTTCTTTCCTCATCTCCCCTCTCCTTTTTTTAAAAATGGGGACAGGGTCTTGCTTTGTTGCCCAGGCTGGTCTTGAACTCCCGGGCGCAGGCGATTCTTCTGCCTCAGCCTCCCAAAGTGCTGGGAGTACAGGCATGAGCCACCACACCCTGCCTCTTTCCTCTTTTTAAGGATATGGATATTAGATACTAATTTTTTAAATTAAATAGCTAGAAGGGAACCTGGGTCATTTCATCTAGACTGTCTTCAGCAGAGCAATGTTCAACTTATAAATAAATCTCCAATTCATACACACACACACACACACACACACACACACACACACACGGGGTAAAATTTCCTTATAAAAGTTATAAATATATTTTATGTCGTATAGTATAGACTAAGAGCTTTGGCTGAGGAGTAGCACAAATGTGCATGCTAATCCCAGCTTCCCAATTACTAGCCAGGTCACTATCTTGCTAAGCCTCAGATTCCTCATCTTTGGAATGAGAATAATAATAGCATCTACCTTACAGATTTGATGTGAGGATGAAGTGCTACTGCTGGACACAAAACGACCACTCCAAGTAGTGAGCTATTGATGTTAAAAACATGGGGAAAATCACATATTTGTAATTGATGACATATGGTATGGAAAGCACGTAAAACAGTGTCTGGCACATGGTAGGTGCTGATTAAACCTTAGCTGTTATCATTGATGTCATCACCTTCTTCTTCCTCATCACTATACTAGACTGCATTTCATTTCCTAGATGATATTTAGTCCAAGTTACTTTTGTGATACCTTTCTTTCCCCTCTAATTGCCAATGCACTTCTCCTAATATGAGTGACATGTATCTCAATATTTCCCAAAATGACTAAAAAAAGTATTAAACCACCTCCACCTCCACATAGCCATGAGATAATATTGGATATATAAATAATATATATTTGTAATTTACATTTCAAAATGTTATTTCCATATACAGTTATTGTATTTTGTAACCCAAAAGTCAGGATACAACATTATATCCACAGTCTGACAAGGGGACAGAACACTTAGAATTGAGCCTTCCCCACATCAGCTTGACTACATTCAATGATAGAAATGTATTAGACTTGACCAAGCTTTGTCCTCAAAATTGCTTCCTAATCAAATTCTGGCCTAGGAACTCCATGGCATGCCTCCATGCAAAGATGGAATGGGTCTCTTCTTAAGGACAGTACTGTTGGGTTCCACCCTGGTGCAATAGGATGCCAGCCTTCCTCTTCATTGTCTGGTTTCTAGGACATCTGCTGACAAACAGGGTGTCTATCTACCAGGATTCCAGAGCCTTGCAAGAGAGAGTAGCATCAAACAGTCTGGTCTGCTTCTATCAAAAGCCTCCCCAATAAAAAAGATATATACTTGTTATTGGCTGAAGAATATATAGTTTTTCACCTTTCCAGGTACTCTAAATGATAGACTTGTATCACATTGAATCCAAGGCTGCCTATACATGTTAACAGCTGATGTTTATTGAGAGCTAGGCATTATATAAGCACTTTACATTCATTATCTCACTTAACCCCCTCTCTCTTTATGTATATATAAAGCAGAAATACAGAAAGAGCCTGGACCCAGAAAACATCCATGAATAGCTGCATTGGCCATGGATGGCTCACCCTTGTGCTACTCCTGAGCCAAAGCTCTTAGTCTATACTATATGACATAAAACATATTTCTATTATAACTTTTATAAGGAAATTCTACCCCGTTTTTTTTTTGTGTGTGTGTGTATATATATGTCACCTAGGCTGTCACCTAGGCTGGAGTGTAGTGGTGTGATCATGGCTCACTGCAGCCTCCACCTCCTGTGCTCAAGCAATCTTCCCTCCTCAGCCTCCCAAGTAGCTGGGACTACAGGTGCATGCTACCACACCTGACTAATTTTTAAAAATTGTTTTGTAGAGACAGGGTCCCACTATGTTGTCCAGGATGTCAAAATTAGTCTTTGAGTGACAGTCTCTTATTATCCTCCTATGGCTGATGCTTTGTATTGGCTACTCACAAACAATGTACATTTCTTTCCTCCTTCATGACTGAAATGCTGATGTGAGAATGAAGGTGCCACAGCCATTTTGCAACCATAAGGCAACAAGCATGAAGACAGAGGGCTCCATACTAAGAACATCAAAGCAGGAATACAGAAAGAGGCTGGACCCAGAAAACATTCATGAATAGCTGCATTGGCCATGGATGGCCCAACCCTGGACTTATTATATCAGAAAAATAACCCCCTAAGTAATTCTGATAGATTCTTTTGTTCTTGGAGCCAAACACGTTTCGAATTGATGCACTTCATCTTATGAATGAGAAAACTAAAGCTCAGTGAGTTTGGGTAATTTCTCCAAACTCCTGTGGCCAGTAGGTGCTAGAAACAGGATTTGTACCCACATCTGCCCAGCACCAACACACATGCTCTTACTCAGAAGAGCACTGCAGTGCCCTCCCATCACCGTATCTGCATCAGTTCACCACGTCTCATCCTTCCCGAACCATGTGTCACAGAACTCAGACATTCATAGACATGCCTCAGCAGAAAGGTTTCTGTGGTAAGATAAGTTCTAAGAACACGGAGTTGTGTATTCCCTTTTTGTAGAGAACCACAATGCACATCAAAATGTCAGTTTCCCAAAAAAAAAAAAAAAAATCTATTATTAAGAAACCTTGTTGACTTTGATTAATTCAGTGGTTCCCTAACTTATATGAGTATGGAATACATTTTTTTAAAATGACATTCCTATAAATATCTTCCAGAACATTGTTTCCTTGAACACCAAATTGGGAGATCACTCACTGAATTTTAAGCATTATTTCCTCAGCTTTGGTTTAAAGTAAAAGGAAAGTGAGTCACAATTTTGTCCATTCTGCACCTCCGGGTCCCCTATGAAGTCCCAAAGGGTAAATTTCTTTGAGAATCTGGTGCCAGGGGAAAACATGTACCTCCTGAGGAAGTTGTTTGCTTCCTTTTTAAAAATAAAACGATGTGACTTACAGAGCTTCTCCTTTTGTTTTGGCTTTCTGGAGGCTGAGACAAATGGGAAGCAATTATCAGCTCAGGTTCCTGGGTTTTACGTATTTGTTGGTTTTTGTTTTTTTAGTCTGATCTTGATTTTCCTCTTGATTTTCCTTGTCCTAATTCTGTATTTGAGTTTTATTTGGCATTATTGTATATGTTCTTGTGAGTGACATTATGTTTGTGGAGTAGAGTGGAGTACAAATTCATTAAATAAAAATCAAGACTGACCTGAGGCTGGGTGCAGTGGCTCATGCCTATAATCTCAGCACTTTGGAGGCCGATGTGGGCACACCACAAGGTCAAAAGTTTGAGACCAGCCTGGCCAATATAGTTAAATCTCGTCTCTACTAAAAATACAAAAATTAGCTGGGTGTGGTAGCGGGCACCTGTAGTCCCGGCTACTTGGGAGGCTGAGGCAGGAGAATTGCTTGAACCCAGGAGGCGGAGGTTGCAGTGAGCCAAGATCGTGCTACGACACTCCAGCCTGGGTGACAGAACGAGACTCTGTCTCAAAAAAAAAAAAAAAAAAGACTGACCTGCAAAATACAAGTCATAGGGCCTGTTTGTCAACATGATTGTACTGATAGTATCTGATCAAAGAATCAGTGTAGTTTTTAATAATTGATACTATAAAACTTGAAATTATGGCTCATGAATATCAGAGAGGAAAGGAATAGATTTTCAAGTGGGGATATATTCTTGGAGATAGAACATAAATGCCTTTGCTGAATTTTTATTGAAATTAATTGTAGTTATAGATTGCCAAGCTAAATCAATATCTATACCATCAAATTCAGTAATCAAATTAATCACAACCTTGCAAAACTAAAATAAAATTAAGAAAGACATGCCCTGTGATATATACCTATTTCAGGAAACCTAATTAACTATGGTTGAATAGCTATCACTTCCTTAAGAAGGAATACAATTTGCTACAGCTATCAACACAGAGGAGCAGTAATTTATTTATGAAGTTGGTGACTTGTTCCATTTATTGAAAAGTCAACCCGACGAGCCCCAGATCAATAAACAAATGTTAACTAAGGGGCATACTGTGAAATACAGTAGGCGATACAAAGAAATATGATGCTACAGCTGCTATGAGAGAACACTCAAGTATTAAGAAGGGGCTAGGAGAAGCAGCTAAGAATGTTATTTGCAGCTTTTGTTTTAAAACAAACTCCTATAGTGCTGCTTTCAGACATCATCAATTGTATTGATAATCTTTCATTTTTCTATATGGCTTCTCTTGGATCTTTAAAACCCTAACGTTCAGATTTTAATCCGAGACATGGTGACTGCTTAGATAAATTTCATGTGTGAGGATAGAACATTTTAAAATATTAGCATTTGTTTCCTTCTCTCTAATTTTTCAGATAGCAAAAAGATGTCCTCTCGGTGGCTTTCAGAAAAGGGTTCTTGCAATATAAATGCAAAGAAACGAAAGGGATCCGATTTTATCTTTTGAGTTTCAATGTTGATCTTTGGACCCATGGCTGAAAAACAGCTTGAGAGAAAAGAGTTTTCAAGAATGAAAGCCAAATCCCTCTTAGAGTTAGTTAGCCTGCATAAAACAGAAAATGGGAAAGCGTGAATACAGTTTATTTCTCTTTCTTGAAGAAGTCTGGTAGATAGGCTAGAGCTGGTGTGGTTATCAGAGATTCAGACTCCATCTGTATTTCAGTTATCTGCTAGTACTAGCTTGCAGCCTCAAGATTACCTCCTGGTACAAGATGGTTGCTAGAGCTCCAACCGTTATAACTACATATGAGGCAATAGGAACTAGGGAAAGGCAAAGAGTAGCCCTTCCTGCTGAGTCAGATCACTTATGCAGCCATCTCAGAAGTATCACACAACTCTTATGCTTATATTTCATTTGTCTGATTGTAGTTACATGACCATGCTGGGCTTCAAGGGAGGCTGGAAAACATAATCTTTTAGCAGGGCACACAGCTGATTCAAACAAAACCAGCATTTGTTACTGAAGCAGAAAGGGAGAATGGATGTCGGGTTGCAAATAACAGTCCCTGCCACATCCCTAAAGAACCCAAGGGGTAAAGTTGATACCATAAGTATAAGTTGAGAATAATTCTTGATTATGCAGGTGCAAATTTTCTAATCCCAGATGAGATAAACATTCTTTGGACTGGAGGATGAGCAAAGTAACAGAAAGGAAGTGAAAAGAAAATAGATGTTATGCATCCCCATGCAGGTCCCTGTGCCTGCCCTAAGATTCATCATCAGATCCTCCAGAGGGGGCACCAGAAACCTCAGATAGACTGGCAGATCCAGAAGAGGGAAGTCCTGTGCCTTGCACCTGATAGAGGCCTGGTAGGTAACAAGCTTCATGGCATTTCCCCTGACCTGCCTGGTGAGATATCCATACTGGAAATGGCAGCCTGGCGTGTCTAGGCAGCAAAGTCTGCGACAACTCTATGAGACCATGTGTGATCCTACAGTAGTTTGGAAGAGCACCCAAAATGTCCCAAGGTCTTCACACTTCATTATGAGGGGCTCAAAAGTAGCTGAGAGGGACCAGCAGGTTTGAAGACTAAGTCAGAGATGAGCAAGATATGGGGTAATCTTCCTGGACCAACTACCAGAAACCAGATGGGGAACCCAGATGTCCTAGAAATTTCCTTTGGGGATGATGTACAACTCCACAGATGCCAGCAGGGACAGATGCCTCCCCCTCCCTCAACATGTGGCTCTGTGAAAACTTCTCAGAATTTAGACATGATCTAGGGAACAGAGGGTGGTGAAAACCTTGAACTGACTGGGGTAGGGGGGAATGCAGATCTGAGAGTGAAAATTCTGATTTGACTGTGTTTTCTTTAAAATGGCCAGGGTTAAATTATCCTACCAGGCAGAATGGAGATTTAAAATTAAAATTCAGTTATAGAAAAAATTATTTTGTACAACTGAGTGTATGACTTGTGAAAATTCATCTGCAAAACATGCTTTCTCAGTTTGTCAATTCGCACTTCTAAAAGTCACTTTTGAAAGCTCAGAATTTTGGCACATTCTTCATTGATGTATGAAAATTCGTAACAAATGAGTATTTTGCTGTTCCGTCATTACTTCAATAACATTGTACCTCATACTCATGACTCACAAATACCCTTTTTAACCCTTGCCAACAAGTCAGGCATTGTTGTATTTGTACAACAGATACAAATAAAATTTGTATTTCCCAACACTTTAGCTGCATCTAAGGTGCCCAATTTGTCCTAACTTGTTCAGGACTTTACTGGTTTTAGCAATATAGTCCAGTACCCCAGAAATCCTCCCAACAATCCCAGACAAACCAGGATGGTTGGTTACCCTCTCTGCATCAGAATCACCTGGAGGACTTGTTAAAGCACAGATTCCTGGGCTGCACCCCTGGAGCTTTTAGTTCAATAGGAGTGGGGTGGGGGCTCAAGATCTTTTATTTGTAACAAGCTCCCAGGCTACAAATCTAGGGACCTTGTTGCACTGACCTTGTTGCACAGGCCACAGTTTTTTCCCCAACATTAACATAATAAAGCCATTCTGTCGATCCATAACCAACACAACAATGACAAATCAATGATGGATTCTTAGCAAAAGCTTTGACCAAGGTCTCAAGTTTTTCTCCTTTTCTCTTGTAGCAGTTCCCTGAACAGGGCAGCTCTGTGGAGCTGTACCAGAGTTCATTCGTGGGAGGTTAAGCTTAGAACCCTTCCAGAGGTTCATTAAGCATCTAATTTTTCAAATTAAATCCCTTTCTGCTAAAACCAACAAGAATGTTCTGTTATCTGTAACTAATCTTGATGGACATATCATGGGACACCAGGCCATAGGGTTTGATAAGTGGTAGAGGAAGGGGGAAAGAAGTTTGTGCACATTTCAGGGACACGAGAAAAAGGAAAAGCAGAGATTTCCTGTGAGTGCAAAGGCCTGTCTAGGCAAAGACACCCCTGCCCACCTTGGGCCATTTACAAGGAAAACACTTACAACACCAGCAGTAGAAAACCATATCAATACATTCCTGAACAATTACTACAGTCAGCAGAGATGACATCATTCTCCTTCCCATCAGAACAATAAGCCTGGCTCTAACTCTATAAACAATAAAAGCAAAATGTGTTTCTCTAACAGATGGAAATGAATAGGTCTGAAGTTGATAGTGATCTTTCTGTGGTCTAAAAGGCCTCGCCCAGTACAAATATCTTACCCTAGACAATTACAAATGTAAACACAACCAAATACAGCGAAACCCCCTGAGCCAAGTGAAGGCTGCCGGAACCAGAGACCCAGGTCCTGGCATACTCAGACATTTAAGGACAATCTAGCAGAAAGGAGTCCCTACATTTTCACACATCTCCAAATAAATCACCTTCAGAGCCATTCCTTTTGAATGTTTATTTAAACCTTAAAAATTAATTCACCATGTAAGGTAGAGAGGCAAAAAGATACAACAGATATACTCTCCACTACCAGGTCACTAATCTGCTAAATCAAGCATGGCAGGGAAGCAAGTAACCATGAAATCTCAATGTAGACAACCCTTGATTTTAACTGAAACATGCCAATTAAATCCTTGAAATTAGATTATGCCTATGTAAGGAACCAGTGTTAGATGTTAAAGCTAATATTTCTCCTGATGAAGCATCACCTTTGCTAGGACTTAGTGAGTTGGTAAGCATGCACTGACAACCCCGTCCTACAGCAGAGGCGTCCACACACTCAGGGAAGTACCACATATCACTATAGTCTGATTCTCTTACAGTGTTGTGGGCAACTTACACCATCTCTGATTCACTTAAAAAATTCTCAGCTGACTTGCAAAATAGTTGCAACAGACTCTCTTTGTGTAAACTTGATTACTATTCTGTAAGGTCCCGTTTTCATAAGGCCAAGGAATCCGTGAAATCCATTTTTTTTCCTTCTTTTAAAACTTGAATTTTTATCCCAATAGATGCTTTTTACCCATAGAACTTAATACAAGGTATAAAATTGTCATATGTTATGGTTTTTACATTTTTATTTCTGCTTTTCTTTCCTGCTGCACTTGCCATGAACTTACTGTAATAACTGTATCCATTCATTAGAAGGCACTTTACATCCAACAAATCTTCAAGTCACAGGATTTGGAAGAGGAAAAAAGTGGTTAAGAATATAATGACTAGTTTCTACTCTTGAATATTTCCAAACTTTCCTCAACACAGCAGCAGGCCCTTTGTGAGATTTAAACCCAAACATGGCTCTCCCTGCTTAAAATCCCTCAATGGTTTCCCATTACATTCAGAATAAACACAAGCCCCTTTACAAGGCCTACAATAACAGGCCGCTCATCTGGGGTGTCATGTGAGTTAATAAATGTAAAATTCTTAGAACTGTGCCTGGCATACAGCAAGTGCTCAGTGAATTCTAGCTGTCGTTCTCCTTCCTTCTCTCCTCTCCCTCCTCTACCATGCTTACCTGGCAAGGCTTCCCATGACCTCTCCCTTGCCTCACTCTGCTGTCAGTCACTTTCTCCCTCCTGCAGTATGCTGCATTCACTCTGGTCATCCTCCAGATTCTTGAACACATCAAGCTTTTGCTTATTTCAGAATCCTCCCCTAAGCGGTTCCTTCCCTGTCGTCCAGGTGGCCCCTTCTCATCTTTTACGCCTAAATGGCTCCTCCTCAGAAGAACTTCCTTTTCTGTCTAATCTAAATTGTCCCCCCTATTATTTTCCCACAGACTAAGTTCTTTTCTTTTAGTGTCCTAATTACAATTTGTAATTGATACTTGTTTGTTTTAAGTGTTCAGTGTCATTCTTTCCCGTCAGCCCTCATACTCTGTTAGGAAAGAGGACAGATGTTTTGTTTGTTAGTTACACTCGGTGTTTAACACTGTGTTTGCCATCTAGAAGAAACTCAATTAGTAAGGAAGGAGAAAAAAATAATTATTTAAAAGTAAATTCAATATTTATTAAATGTTTACTATGTGGCTAGGCATTCTACTAAATACTTAGCATATACTAGCTCCTCTAATCTTTCAAATATCTATGAGCTGTGTTATTATCTCTTTTTCACATTTGTAAAAAGTGGAACTCAAAGAATTCATGTAAGCCATACTGGGACTAAGTGTCAGAGCTGAGATTTGAACTGAGGTCTTTGTAGCTCCAAATCATTTGCTTTTCCTCTCATACCAAGTTGCTTTCAGTAACAAGGGAAAGGAAGTATGTGAAATTACACAATATGACAAATAGCTACTTCTGCTTCATTTATGGCATGTAAAATCTCCAAGTAAGTGGTTCAGTTGTCCTTCTGGAATTGAAACATCAGTGAGACAATTTTGCTGCCATATAATGAGCTTTTCCCTGGGCGTGTGCTATATATTTTATCAGCCCTAGTAATACTTCAGGGCTTGTGTACACACCATGTATTAATTGTATGACTTTAAAATACTGAGTAGTGCTCCCTCAAGGGCTGTGTGTTCTATCAGGTGTCATTGTGGACCTGGGTTTGTTAAATGAGGAAGTGACCCATTTCCAGAGCAACCAGAAGAATACTCTGCAGAGTGCGCTCAATGGAAAGAAAGCAATCAAGTGTTAAGGGATAAGGGGAAATAATGGCAAGAGGTAGGGGGTGGGGGATGGGGAGATCTATTGGTTCCAAATCAGATGCGCTCAGTCTTAAAATCAGTAACATCTCCAGTTATACCAGTGATTACTCCCAGACTAAAGGTTCTTTGACTCCCATTTCATTTTCCAAATAGTGAGATGTTCTTGAATACCAAATTGAAAATTACGGAGCCAAGAAAAGAAGAGACAAATAATAATATTTAACATTTACTATGCTAGGTCTTTTACATGAATTAACTTATTTTATCCTCAAAAACCCTCATGGTAGACACTAATATTACTCCTAATAAACAGATGAGTAAGCTGAGGCACAGAAAGGTAAAATAAGTTGCAGTGTGGTCTTACTAAAAATTGTATTAGATGATGAAATCAGTAAGAATGATGGAATGAGAATCATTGAATATCATCTCGTCTACAAAAGCAACAAAAACACTAGAAAAAAATAAATCAACTTCTTCAGAATCCTGGATATTAACCAAAAGCTTGCAACCATTCAGGAAGCATTAATTCAAGAAAAATGACTGAATTTTAACAAATTTTTTTTGACATTTTAACTCATTTTGTTTCTATGCCTCTCTCCCAGCTCTGTGGTAGCCTTGAAAACAAATAGCCCACAGTTACTGTGAAAATCAGAAGCTTCTGGGGGACACACAATGGGGCTGGAGTTCTTTCAAAGCCTCATTTTCAGAGAATTGTCATTGCTTGACCTGTCTGCGAATTCCCTGGAAAATCCACTTGCAGAGTTTGTCTTAAGCTGACCTACTAGAGCTTGCCCAGTGACAACATTTTCCCCAAGAGTGTTTATTGAAAACAATCAGTGGCAGTTATACACAATGAAACAGCTGTATGAAGCAGCAATAACAATTTGGGTAAGCAAAAAATCGGACAAAAAAATCTTAGAAAAATCTGGGGAATGACATTCCATAGGGGGCTTGACAAATTCCAACATATTCCTGGAAATCTAGAAGTCCATGCATGTGTATAGAGCTGTGTACAGGCCCAGGAAATACTTAAGAAAGTCCTAAGCTCATTTCTCTGGCTGCCCCTGAGGCTCTACACAAGCAAGAAGTAGAAATTTGGCTGGGTATAGTGGCTCACGCCTAGAATCCCAGCACTTTGGGAAGTTGAGGCAGGAGTATTGCTTGAAGCCAGGAATTCAAGACCAGTCTGGGCAACATAGAGAGGCCTCATCTCTACAAAAAATGTAAAAAATATCCAGGTATGGTGGTGCACACCTGTAGTCCCAGCTACTTGGAAGGCTGAGGCTGGAGAATCTGTGAGCCCAGGAGTTGAGGCTGCAGTGAGCTATGATTATGCCACTGCACTTCAGCCTGGGTGATACAGCAAGACCCCATTTCTAAAAATAAAATAGGCTGGGGGCAGTGACTCACGCTTATAATCCCAGCACTTTGGGAGGCCGAGATGGGCGGATCACCTGAGGTCGGGAGTTCCAGACCAGCCTGACCAACATAGAGAAACCCCGTCTCTACTAAAAATACAAAATTATCAGGCGTGGTGGCCCATGCCTATAATCCCAGCTACTCAGGAGGCTGAGGCAGGAGAACCGCTTGAACCCAGGAGGCAGAGGTTGCAGTGAGCTGAGATCACACCATTGAACTCCAGTCTGGGCAACAAGAGAGAAACTCCGTCTCAAGAAAAATAAAAAATAAAAAGAGATTGAGGTTGTAAATGGTGTGCCTAAGCATTGATGGTATGTCTCAATATGTATGCAAAACCTCTTAGCAAAGGCTAGAACACTTACTGGTTTCAGGTATTTAAGGATATCTACGTCCAATTATTAGCTGACCACAAAGCCGACTGAGCAGATTTCCATGGTTATACACTACAATGAATATAGACCTTGCAGAATAAGTTTAGCAATGTCATTAAACAAACAACAAGTAAAAACAGAAATAACAACAATCCTGGGGAAGGAGGAAGAATCAGATTTTCAAAGTTGCTGCATTTTATAATTTAAAATGTCTAATTTTCAACAAAATAAGAGGGATATTTAAAAAATCAAGAAAGTATTGCCCATACACAGAGGGAAACAAAAGTAGTCATTATAAATATTCATTGAGGAAGCCCAGATGTTGGACTTAATAGCCAAAGACTTTAAAATACCTATTTAAATATTTTCAACTAACTAAAGAAATATTATGTCTAAAGAATTAAAAGAATATATGAGAACAATTTCTCACCAAATAGAGAATATCAATAAGGAGATGGAACATATCAAAAAGAATTAATAAAAATTCTATAGTTGGAAGGTAGAACAACTGAAATTTAAAAGTTATCTAGAGGGATTCAACAGCAGATTTGAGCTAGCAGTAGAAAGAATAATCAAATCTAAAGATAGGCCAACTGACATTATCCAGTTTGAAGATTAGAGAGAGAAGAAAAACGAATGAAGAAAAATAAACAGAGGCTTAGACATCTGTGGGACACATTAAACATGTCAACATACTCATAACGAGATTGCCAGAAAAGGAGAAAAGAAACAAGAGTAGAAAGAATATTTGCAGACATAATGACTGAAAACTTCACAAATTTGATGAAAAAACATTAATTTACAATCCAAGAAGTCTCTACAAGCTCCAGGTAGAATAAAACTCAAAGAGATCCACCCATAGATGCATTATTGTTAAATTGTCAAAAGACAAAGATATAATTTTGAAAGCAACAAGAGGGAAGTGATTCATCACATATAAGTGATCTTCAATAAGATTAACAGATAATTTCTCATCAGAAATTGGAGGTCAGAAAGCAGAGGGATGGGGTGGGGGTGGGGGCATCCTGTCAACCAAGAATTTTATATCCAGCAGAACTAACCTTCGAAAATAAAGGAGAAATTAAGATAAACAAAAACTGAAAGAATTTGTCACTAGCAGACTTGTACTACAAGAAACACTAAAGGGTGTGTTTCAGGCTGAAATGAATAAAAACCAGATAGTAAGTCAAATACAAATGAAGAGATAAAGAGCACTGGTAGGGCTGGGCTAAGTGGCTCACACCTATAATCCCAACAGTTTGGGAGACCAAGGCAGGAAGATCACTTGAGGCCGGAAGTTCAAGGCCGGCCTGAGCAACATAGGAAGACACTGTCTCTACAAAAAAATTTAAAAATTAGCCAGGTGTGGTGGCATGCACCTATAGTCCTACATACTTGGGAGGCTGAGGTAGGAGGATTCCTTGATCCCAGGAGTTTGAGGCTGTAGTGAACTATGATGGCAACTGCACTCCAGCCTGGGCAACAGGGCAGTACCCTGTCTCTGGAAAAAAAAAAAATAAAAGGGTGCTGGCAAAAGTAACTACATTGGCTGATACAAAGGTAATATAAATCTTTTGTTTGTAACTCTTTTTTTCTTCCTATCTGATTTAAAATGCAACTATATAAAGTACTAATGTAAATCTGTGTTGTTGGGCAGAGATGTAATCTGTATGACAACAATAGGACAAAGAAGTGGTGGGACAGAACTATATAGGATAAAATGTGTGTATACTACTGAAATTAAGTTGGTACTAATCCTAACTAGATTGTTATAAATCAAGATATTAATTGTGGCTGGAAGTGTTAACCTCCCAAGTAGCTGTAAACCAGCTGCTCAGGAGGCTGAGGTGAGAGGATTGCTTGAGGACAGGAGTTTGAGACCAGCCTGAGCAACATAGCAAGACACTGTTTTTAAAATTTTTTATATTTAATTGACTTAAAAAATATTAATTATAATTCCCAGGACAACTACTATGAATATAACTAAAAATATGTATAGTAAAAGAAATAACATGGGAATTAAGATTATACACCAGAAAATATTTATCACAAAAAAGGCAATAATGGATGAATGAAGGAATAAAACATAAAAGATGAATAGAAAACAAATAGAAAAATGACTGACATAAATCTTACCTTAACAGTAATTACATTGAATGTAAATAAATTGAACATTTTAATTAAAAGACAGAACTACATTTTGTAAAAAAAAAAATCAAAAACAAAAACAAAACATGATCCAACTTTATGCTAGGTACAAGAGACTCCTTTAGATTAAAAGACACAAATAGGCTGAAAGTTAAAATATGGGGAAAATATACCATGTAAACAGTAACCAAAAGAGAGATGAAGTGGCTATACTAATATTAGACAAAATAGACTGTAAAATATGATGGTAAGAGACTCAATCCAGCAAAAAGATATAACAGTATACATACATATGCACCTAACAACATGAGGCAAAACTGACAGACTGGAAAGGAAATGAAAATAATTCAACAATAATAGTTGGAGACTTCAATATCTCACTTTTAATAACAGAACAGACAAAAAATCAACAAGAAAACTGAACACTTGAACAACATTATAAACCAACCAGACCTAACAGACATGGATGAACCTTGAAAACACTACGCTACACTTTTTCACACAAAAAATCACTTATTGTGTGATTCCCTTTATACAGATTGTTTAGAACATAGAGTAGAGAGAATAGATTAGTGATTTCTGGGAGTTGTGGGGAGGAGAAAAAGGGAAGTGACTAACAATAAGATTTTTTTTTTTTTTTTTTTTTTTTTTAGATGGACTCTCACTCTGTCTCCAGGGTGGAGTGTGCAGTGGCATGATCTCAGCTCACTGCATCCTCGACTCCCTGGTTCAAGTGATTCTTCTGCCTCAGCCTCCTGAGTAACTGGGATTACAGGCATGTGCCACCATGCCCAGCTAATTTTTGTATTTTTAGTAGAGATGGGGTTTCATCATGTTGGCCAGGATGGTCTCCATCTCCTGACCTCGTGATCTGCCTGCCTCAGCCTCCCAAAGTGATGGGATTACAGGCCTGAGCCACCACACCCAGCCATAAGATTTCTTTTGAGGGTGATAAAAATGTTCTGGAATTTGATAGTGGTGATGTTTACACAACAGTCTGAATATACTAAACGCAACTAAACTGTAAGCTTTAAAAGGATAAAATTTTATGGTATGTGAATTAAATCTCAATAAAAATTATATGAAATTGGGAGTTAGTTGTGTCTTAACACACCTTCAGCTATTTTCACTTGTGACTTATCTAGAAATATACCATATATTATTCAAGACTTCTGAGGTTGCTCCATTACCAATTCATTACTTTATATTAGATGTTGCTGTCCCAGAGTTCTCTTTTAAAACATATATCAATTGCCTTAAGGGTAATTGCCATATGAAGTCTCTAACTCCCTCATGTTAGTGGATTTTTAGTCCCCAGAGAATGGGCAAAGAATGGAACACCAGTTTTTTCAGGCTCATGACTCTGTTTAGCCCGGAGGGGAGCAGAAAGAAACATTCCTATCTCCAATTATCAGATAACTCTGTGTCCTTAGAAATGAGTTTTAACCTTTCCAAGCATTTCCTTGTAATTTGCTAAGTGAAACTAATATTAATTGGCATTCATGTGTCACTGGATTTTTGCTAAAATTTATGAGATATTAAGCCTGAGTTAACCAAGTTGGGAAGGGCAGTAATGGGGCCCAGCAGGGAGGGATGAGGAATGGAAAAGAAAGACAGAAGAACAACCACTTCCTCTTTGTCCACAAAATAACACTTGTTTGGCCCACATCATAGGGCTACTGCAAGGATCAAAGGATGTTGTGTCTGTGTAAGTGCTTTGCATCCACAGTACGCCACACAAATGAGAGGAATCATTCCTGTTTAATGAGCTAGAGAAGCAGTTCACTACATTATTAGTGGTCTGAGTTACTGTTCAGCTCTCACGTGTAGGATCTTGCCCACATTTTCCATAGAAAAAATTGGTCTTTAAAAGATTGGTGTGTTACAAATATGAAATAATAGCACTGTCATTAATGATTATAAATTGTTCAGCAACTATGACTGAATGACATATCAACAAAAGTCTAAAGTACCTAATCAAACATTCTTAATATGTTGACAGAATTTGAAACAGAATCAAGACAAAGATTTAAAAGCACTTTGTTAATGGGAAGATGTCAAATAAATGCCAGTTATTATTATGAATTGAACTATGAAACTTTTATTCATTTTAATTTTTAAGCTCATGTGGAAAAATATTAACCAATTTCTAATGCAGTCCTATGACAGTATTTATTGGTGCCATCTGCTGGAAGTTTCTGAAAAATTGATGAGGTGAAGATGAACAAAATGATAAATAGCACAGCACATTGTATTTTAAGTACACATAATCCTATTCTTCACATATTAAAATTAATGTAGGTAAAGTTCTTGGCATGCATTTCTTGTATTAATATTTGCTATGTGAAACATTTTAATGCTGAATAAATGAATGTGTGTCTTGAATTACAGCATCAAAATTCACTCATTCACCAATATGTTTTGAGCTGTTGCTCTCTCTGCCAGGCCCTGTGCTAAGAACCAAGCATGCCAGGAGGTATAAGTCACTGTCCCTGCTCACATGGCACCTAGGGCCTCCATTTGGTGGGGGAGAAGATGGATTCACAAACAACTAATGTAACACACTGGAAAACAAAAGCTCCATGGGGGAAACTGAGGAGGGGCCTCTCAAATCCAGGGGATAGTAGTTTTTTCCACAAAATACTGAAATTCACTATCTTTGCATAATTGGGGGAAAGAGGGAACTATTACTGAAGAAAAATCAAACTAAGGAAACGAAACCACCAGGCAAGTAGAAAATAAAGGTATAAAGAAAACAAAACTTTCTCCAAGCCTGTGAAACGTCACAGGTGTTAAGCAGTCACCATGATCATCAGATTAAAATTAGTCTAGCCTTCTGCCTATTAAATGCACCATAGATTTCAATGTAGAATATATAAACTCTGCAGACCAATATATTTATGATGAAACCCCAACATAATTTGCCCTACAATGAATTCAGACATAAGACTACTGTGATGAGCTTTCATCTTACTCAGCAGGCTCATCCCAATCAGTTTGCCAACCCCACACAAATGCAATCCTGCATTTTACATGACTGAAATTTTTGGGACCCCACCTAGGGAGCTTTAGTGGGGACTTACAGGTATGTGTAATAAAAGTTATCTTTAGACCAGTGGTTCACAAACTTTAGTGTGCATGAAAATCACCTGGAGAGCTTCTTAAAATGCCGAGTGCTGTCCCCTTCACCCCCAACCCCGAGAGTTTCTCATTCAGAAGGTCCTAGGCACCATCTGAGAATTCGCATTTCTAACAAGTTCCCAGGTAATGTTGATGTTGCTGGTCTAGAGACCGCATTTGAGAACTACTGCCTCAGACTATGGTAAGACGAAACAAAGACAAAATATTCATCAGCTTTATAAGCATTTTAAAATAACTTATGATGGTTTGTTCTGATTTTAAAAGAAATACAGGGTATATTGAAAAAACTGAAAAATAGAGACAATTATGAAGAAGAAAAGGAAAATCACTTAACATTTCAACACCCAGAAATAACCACTATAAACATTTAATATCTTTCGTTCCATATTTCTTTTGATGTGTGTACACCCACACTTATACATAATTGAACTCATTCGGTGTATACAATTTTGGCATTTGATTTTTTCTTTGGGTATCATATTTTGAGCATATTCCATACTATCTAAAAATTAGCCAACAGAGAGTACATCAATGATCAGGAAATTGTCTTGAGCAGCTAGGGTTTAAAATCATGGGACCTCTGGAAAACGGGTAGAACACACCACAGACTTGACCCATTCAAGGGGCAAAGAAGCTGGGGAATTTATCTTATATTTTTTCTTTGTCATCAGTTGAGGGCCAGTGCTTCCAACACTATTAACTTTTCAATACTGCTGGCCTTCCAATGCTTGGCCAAGAGAAAGCCCTAAGAAAGTCACAGGTGGTTCCAATAGGATGCCACTGGTATATAAAGGAACGATGAATAAGTATGGATAGGCTATGAGCGGGTAATCAATAATAGCTACTACAGGCAACAAATCTAGAGTGAGGATGAAGCCTCCCACAGAGATGACTTTGAGAAGCACATCCATCTAGTCTTCTAGTACGTTCATTTGTTTTTTAAAATATCAGTCCTATTATGAAGCAGTTACATCTTGCATTCTTTCTATTGAAGCAGTTTTTATAGAGATTGTCTTTCTGGAGATGTTCTTATGAACTAAGCCTGATAGCCTGCTGTACTCACAGCTTGGAAATGAAGGACCCTCCATCAGCTTGCTCTGACACCATACCTGCCAGCACTCCTTCATGCTGAATTATTGTCTGTAGTAGTTCAGCGTATCTTAGACTGCCTGTGGTTGTCTCCATATTAGCTCTCTTTCTACAGTGGTAGAGTTTTCTGAGATTAATGTATTCCATTTTTCTCCAAATCATTTAAGCTGTCTTCCACCTCAGCTTCCACCTCAGGTGGTCAGTACCACCTCACTATGGGTAGGCCAGTTCCAAGCTGTTTCCATGTTTATCTTCTTAGTGTGATTTTAGGGATGCTGAAAATCTTACCTGCCCCAAATTTTGGCCTGGTAGAGACAGCCTGTAAGAGAGCTCTTGGGAATAGTTATATCTAGGGGCCAATTATTCTACAGCAATTCCCTTTTGGAGTCCCTGAGTGTCAAGAAAGTCTTAGCTGAGCTATGGGAAGTTAAAAGGAGAATCCATGCATGTGAGAAAAGAGAGTCAGAGTTCCCTGGGGGCATTGTGGTGGTGACAGCTGTGATGAATGTGAGATTCCTAAGGGAAAGGAAGATCTCAGAGGACAGGAGATAGGGCTCTAACATCAGCTGCCTTTCAGTGTCAATTTCCCACCCACTGATAACTTTAGAGGATGACAGTGTGGTTTTGAGGAAGATGATAGTTTCTTATATGTGTACTGAACATCATAGGTACATGAACTAACAATGGATGGTAAATGAATCTCCAAAAGCAAGAGATGAGTTCCCTTGCTCAAGGAAGTGATACTGGACCAGCCCTAGCCACCTTTAAAGGAGCACTAGAGATTGGTAGAAGAGCAGTAATAGACCACTCAGGCATTGAGGATAGAAAGGGTTATACTTGTTTGAGTTCAAACCACTATGAGATCCTCAATAATAACTGTGTCTCTTATATAAGGCTCAGCAGTACTCTTCTATGAAAAATAAACAAGTCACATAAACCCTCTGAAGCCAAGGTTACCTCATACACAAAATGGATTTTGGGACTATACTAGGCCCTATAAATGGCATCCATATTTCCCATTCAAGTTCAAAACCAATCATGAGATAGCCAAAGAGGTCAGGTAGCTGGAAACTACAACGCCAACTTTATTAATAAAAGAGCTGATACTGGAAAACCTGGGCTTAGGTGCACAGCAAGAGTGGGCTTCCTAATACTGCATGCTAGAATTGGGCAGGCATATTCACCCAGTCACTGGCTCAAATGGACAGCAGAGACCTCTTCATTCCTTCCTTGAGGCATGGAGAGGCAGGAGTAAAGGCACAGTAGCTGCTGGTGGGCAGATTTGACAGAGACAAAGACAGAAATGGGAGAGAAATAGGAGATAAATGGATCAACCGTGCTTATAAAGATCTTTCTTCCAAACTCTTCCTGCAGGGAATAGAAAGTTACTGGGTGTATTGTACTAATGAAAGCTTCTCTGCCTGGAGACAGGTGGAGTAATAGGAATAAGCAATCATCCTTTCCAATAAGGATAATCCTACTTATTTGGCAGAGTTGCTGCAAGGCTTACATTAGGTAAAATCACATTCATGGTTCATCACATGGGCTTAAGCTTCCGACAGCTCTGAGTTTGGAACCATGCTCTGTAACTATTAGCTGGCCTTGGCAGAATACTAAACTCTTTAGCCTCAGTTTCCTAATAAATAAAATGAACATAATAATTGTTTATTTCAGAAGGTTGTCTTAAGAATCAACAAAGAGCATTTAGCACAGAGCTGGGCACATGATAAGAACTCAATACCTACTAGATACTTAATCATATTAAAGCATGTAACACAATGTCCAATACATGGACTTAGTACATAGCAGTGGTGGTGGTAATTATTGTTGTTGTTATTTTTATTGGCCTAGAATTGTCCCTAGGCTTCTTAAAATGCTATTATTTTCTAGGAAAGGAGGTCTTTTCAGTACTGTGGTTAAGATTACTTTCATTAGTTTTGACTTCTAACTTAACATAGCCCTATTTGCAAGGAGTCTATAGAAACTATCAACTGAGTCAGGACCATTTCCTGAGCCTTTCCCAACACCTCTGCTATTTAGAGGTCAGATGTCAGCAGAAATTCAAGAAAAATATGCCCATATTAGGAGAACTCTCAAATCCCCATGGAGCTACATTGCCCAACACCATCTGTGTTGGTTTCATGCCGTAACATTCATCACTTCCCAATTGACAGCAGCACTGGTTCTATTCCAGTAATTGTGACAAAGAACACAATACTCAGAAACTCCAGGGACAAAGAGATATATGTGTTCACTTAGTGTGGATAAGGGATTTTTACTCTCTAACTACTAGAGATCTAATAAACATTCCTTGAACCTGTGATACGGTGTCCTATATCCAACTTTCTCACAATCTCTTACTTTTGTTAAAACAGCTTTACTAAAATATAATTCACGTACCATACAATTCACCCATTTAATTGTTTTAGTAGAAACAAAACCATCATCACAATCTAATTTTAGAACATTTTTATCTCCCCTGAAGGAAACCCAGCGTCCATCAGCAGTAATCTCCATTCCCCCGTTAGGCCCTCTCTAGCCCCACACAAATGCTAATATATTTTCTGTCATTATACATTTTCTTATTCTGAACATTTTATATAAATGGCCACATATAAAATGTGGTCTTTTGGCTCCTTTCACCTAGCCTAATGTTTTCAAGGCCCATCTATGTTGCAGCATGTATTAGAACTTCATGCCTTTTTATGGCCAAATAGTATTCCATTGTGTGAGTATTCTACATGTTATTCATCCATTCATCAGTTGATGAAAATTTGGGTTGTTCCTACTTTTTTTTTGGCTGTTCTGAATAATGCTACTCTGAACATTTGAGCACAACTTTTTGTGTAGACATAGGTTTTTATTTCTCTTGGATATATACCTTAGAGTAAAATTTCTGGGTCATTTGATAACCTTAAGTTTAATTTTTTAAAGAATTGCCAAATTGTTATAGAAAGCAATGGCTACATTTCACATTCCTACCAGCAAAAATCAGCGTTCCAATGATATAGTTTGGCTCTGTGTTCCCACCCAAATCTCATGTTGAATTGTGCTCCAGTGTTGGAGGAGGGGCCTGGTGGGAGGTGATTGAATCATGGTGGGGGGATTTCCCCTGTGCTGTTCTCATGATAGTGAGTTCTCACAGAATCTTGTTGTTTAAAAGTGTGTAGCACCTCCCTGCTTTGCTCTCTTCCCCTTCCTCTAAGCATGTGGGACATGTCTGCTTCCCCTTCACCTTCTGCCGTGATTCTAAGTTTCCTGAGGCCTCCCCAGCCATGCTACCTGTACAACCTGTGGAACCGTGAGCCTATTAAACCTCTATAAATTATCCCATTTCAAGAACGACTTTTTAGCAATGTAAGAACGGACTAATGTAGAAAATTGGCAACAGAGAAGTGAGTCATTGCTATGCGGATACCTGAAGATGCAAAAGCAATTTTGGATCTCGGTAACAGGCAGAGGTTGAAACAGTTTGGAGGGGTCAGAAGAAGAAAGGAAGATGAAGGAAAGTTTGGAACTTCCTAGAGACTTGTTAAATTGTTGTGACCAAAATGCTGACAGTGAAATGGACAATGAAGTCCAGGCTGAAGTCGTATCAGATGGAGATGAGGAACTTACTGGGAAGTGGAGCAAAGGTCACCTTTGCTATGCTTTAGCAAAGAGACTGGTGGCATTGTTCCTGTGCTCTAGGGATCTTTGGAACTTTGAACTTGAGAGTGATGAGTTAGGGTATATGGCAGAAGAAATTTTTAAGCAACAAACCATTCAAAAAGTGACCTGGCTGCTTTTAATGTGGTCGTATGCATGAGCAAAGACATGATCTACTTGTATTTTAAAGGGAAGCCAAGCATAAAATTTACAAAATTTGCAGCCTGACCATGTGATGGAAAAGAAAAATTCGTTTTCTGGGGAGGAATTCAATCCAGCTGCAGAAATCTGTATAAGTAAAGAGGAGCCAAATGTTAACAGCCAAGGTAATGGGGAAAAGAACTAGAAGGCATTTCAGACTTTCACAGCAGCCTCCCTCCCATACAGGCCCAGAGGCCTGGGAGGGAAGAGTAGTTTCAGAAGACACGCCTGGGGCCCTGCTTCCCTGTGCAACCTCAGGACATTTCTCCCTGTGTCCCAGACACTTCAGCTCCAGCCTTGGCTTAAAGGGCTCCAGATACATCTCAGGCCACTGCTCCAGAGGATGTAAGACATAAACCTTGTGGTATCAAGGGCTTCCATGTGGTATTAAGCCTGCAGGTGTGCAGAGGGCACGAGTTGAGGCTTGGGAGCCTTCACCTGGATTTCAGAAGATATATGGAAACACCTAGATGTCCAGGCAGAAGTCTGCTGTGGGGGTAGAGCCCTCATGGATAACCTCTTCTAGGGAAGTGTGGAGGGGAAATGTGGGGTTGGAGTTCCCACACAGAGTCCCCACTGGGGCACTGCCTAATGGAGCTGTGAGGAGAAGGCCACAATCCTCCAAAGCCCAGAATGGTAGATCCACTGACAACCTGCATTGTGTGTCTGGAAAAGCCACAGACACTCAACACCAGTCATGAAAGCAGCCCTGGGGACTGTACCCCACAGTAGCACAGGGGTGGTGCCTGAGGCCTTGGGAGCCTACCCCTTGCATCAGTGTGGCCTGGATGTGAGACATGAAGTCAAAGGAGATGATTTTGGAGCTTTGAGATTTAACGGCTGCCCTACTGGATTTCAACTTGCATGGGCCTGGTAGCCCCTTTGTTTTAGACTATTTTTCTGCCTTTTGGAATGGGAGCATTTTCCCAATGTCTGTACCCCCATTGTATCTTGGAAGTAGCTGACTTGTTTTGATTTTACAGGCTCATAGGCAGAAGGGACTTGCCTTGTCTCAGATGAGACTCTGGACTTGGGCTTTTGAGTTAATGCTGGAATGAGTTAAGACTCTGGGGGACTGTTGAGAAGTCATGATTGTGTTCTGAAATGTGAGAAAAACATGAGATCTGGGAGGGGCTGGGGGCAGAAAGATATGATTTAGCTCTGTGTCCCCACCCAAATCACAAGTCAAATTGTAATCTCCAGTGTTGGAGGAGGGGCCTGGTGGGAGATGATTGGATCATTGGGGCAGAGTTCCTCTTTGCTGTTCTCATGATAGTGAGTGAGATCTCATGAGATCTGGTTGTTTAAAACTATCTAGCTCCTCCTCCTTCACTCTCTTCCTCCTGCTCCAGCCATGTAGGACATGTCTGTTTTCCCTTCACCTTCTGCCATGATTGTAAGTTTCCTGAGGCCTCTCCAGCTACACGTCCTGTACAATCTGTGAAACCATGAGCCAACTAAACCTCTTTTCTTTATAAATTACCTTGTCTCAGGTAGTTCTTTATAGCAATATGAGAGCAGGCTAATATACACATTTTCTCCACTTCCTCACCAACATTTGTTACTGTCTTTCTTTTTTTTTTCTTGTAACTATACCAGCATGTGTGAAGTGGAATCTCGTTGTAGTTTTTATTTCCATTTTCCCAATGATGTTGAGTATCTTTTTATGTGTTTATTGGCCATTTATATATCTTCTTGGGAGAAATTACTATTCAAGTACTTTCCTCATTTTTTACCAGGTTATTTATTTTATTGTTGAGTTGTAAAAGTTTTCCATATGTTCTTGATACAATACCCTTATTAGACACGATTTCCAGATTTCTCCCATTCTGTCAGTTGTTTTTCATTGTCTTCATAGTTTCTTTGAAGCACAAAAGGCTTTAATTTTTCTGTAGTCCAATTTATTTATTTTTCTTTGGCTTTTTGTGCATTAGGTGCTATATCTAAGAAACCACTGCCTAACCCAAGTTCATAAAGATTTACTCCTATGCTTTCTTCTAAGAGTTTTATAGCTTTAGCTCTTACATTTAGGTCTTTGATGCATTTTGAGTTAATTTTTGCATATGGTGTGAATAAAGGTCTAAATCCATTCTTCTGCATGTGGATATCCTTTGCAGAAAAGACTATTCTTTCCCCTATTGATGTCAAAACTAAACTAACCAGGGATGTATGAGTTTATTTCTGGACTCTCCATTCTGTTCCATTGACCTATATGTCTATCCTTAAGCCTATAACACACAATCTTGATTACTTGAAGTTTGTGGTAAGTTTTGGAATCGGGAGTGTGAGTACTCCAAATTTGTCCTTTTCTTGTCATTATTGTTTTGGCTATTCTAGATATCTTTTATTTCCATATGAATTTTAGGATCAGGTTTTCCATGAGGTGTATACCATAAGTTTTCATATGTTATATTTTGTTTTCATTCATCTTGAATATTTTCTGATTTTTCCATGTGATTTTTTTCTTCAAACCATGGTTAATAACATGTTTAATTTTTACATATTTGTGAGTTTCCCACATATCTGTTATTGATTTCTAATCTAATTCCACTACGATTGGAAAAGATACTTGGTATTATTTCATTCTCCTTAAATTTATTGAGGTTTGTTTTGTGGCCTACAATATAGTCTATTCTATAAAATGTTCCATGTTCACTTGAGCAAAATGTGTATTCTGCTGCAAATGTGTATTCTTGAGCAAAATGTTGATGGCGTGTGTCCTATAGATCTCTGTTAGGTCAGGTTGGTTTATGGCCCTATTCAACTCTTTCATCTCCTTATTGATCTTCTGCCTCATTTTTCTATCCATTATTGAAACCGGAGTATTGAAATCTCCAACTATTATTAGGAAATCAGGGGGAGGTTTTATTGTCGTTATTGTTGTTTTGAGACAGGATCTCACTGTGTTGCCCAGGCTGTAGTGCAGTGACCATTATAGTTCACTGTAGTCTTGAACTCCTCGGCCCAAGCGATCTTCCTGCCTCAGCCTCCCAAGTAGCTGGAAGTATAAATGCACACCACCATGCCCAGTTTTATTGCTTTATGTAGAGACAGAGTCTTGCTATGTTGTCCAGGCTAGTCCTGAAACCCTGGCTTCGAATGATCCTTCCACTTCAGCCTCCCAGAGTGGTAGGCTTACAGGTATTAGCTACAGCATCTGGCCTCAACTATTATTGTTGAATTGTCTATTTCATGCTTTTTTTTTTTTTTTTTTTTTTTTTTTTTGAGACAGAGTCTTGCTCTGTTGCCAAGGCTGGAGTGCAGTGGAGTAATCTCAGCTCACTGAAACCTCTGCCTCCCAAGTTCAAGTGATTCTCCATCCTCAGCCTCCAGAGTAGCTGGGATTACAGGTGCCTGCCACCATGGCTGGTTAATTTTTTGCATTTTTAGTAGAGATGGGCTTTTGCCATGTTGGCCAGGCTGGTTTAGAACTCCTGACCTCAAGTGATCCACCCACTTTGGCCTCCCAAAATTCTATTTCATACTTCAATTTTGCCAGTTTTTGCTTCATGTATTTTGGCATTCTGTTGTTAGGTGTATATATGTTAGTAATTGTTGTATCTTCTTAATAGATTGACCCTTTTATCATTACATAATGTCTCCCTTTGTCTCTAGTAATGCTTTTTGTTTTGAAGTCAGTTTTATCTATTAGTATAGCCATTCCAGGTTTTTTATGGTTGTTGTTTTTATGTATTTTTTTTTATCCTTATACTTTCAGCTATTTGTATCTTTGAATCTAATATGTCTCCTGTAGATAGAATACAGCTGAATTTTGTTTTGTATTCACTAGACCAAGTTCTGCTTTTTGCCTTTGGGTTGGATTGTTGAATACATTTGCATTTTAATTTCATTAATTTCTTTTTTTTTTGAGACAGAGTCTCACTCTGTCACCCAGGCTGGAGTGCAGTGACATGATCTTGGCTCACTGCAACCTCTGCCTCCTGGGTTCACGTGATTCTCCCGCCTCAGCCTCGTGAGTAGCTGGGATTACACGTACTCACCATCACGCCTGGCTAATTTTTGTATTTTTAGTAGAGATGGGGTTTCACCATCTTGGTCAGGCTGGTCTTGAACTCCTGACCTTGTGATCTGCCCCCCTCGGCCTCTGAATGATATTTTAAAGTTACTTTTGAAAGTTGTGTTCTCAGTTGCTTCAGGGCCTACAATATACATCTTATCAGAACCTACTTTAAACTTGTACTGACTTGATTCTAATTAAATACGAAACTTTACTCAGATATAATTCTAATCCTTTTCCACCTTTTTTGGGCAATTACTGTTATAAATATTATGTCTATATATATTACAAACTCAATGATAACTGGACATAATTATTACTAATTTAACTTTGTATCTTTTAAAGAAGGTAAGAGAAGAATGGAAAGCAGGCATCTCTTTATAGAGTTTGTCACCTTAAGTTTCCTATTGCCCTGTCTGGTTCTCTTTATTTTTTCCTGTGGATTTGAGTTACTCTGGTACCATTTCCTTACTTCAGTGCAGCTTTGTTTACATCTGCCTTCTATGTGCTGTAATTGCCAAATAGATTATATTATATTATAGTCCTTAAACTACAGTTACATACATATTGTTTTATGTAATTTCTTTTTATGTGAGTCAAGGAAAAAGAGGAGAAGAAATGTGAAATTATACTATCTTTTGTAATTGCAGGCATAATTACCTTTACTGGTCACCTTTTCTTTTTTTAATATGGCTTTGAGTTACCACCTTGTTTCACCTGCTTACAGCTGAATAATTATTTCTTGTAAAGTGTATACACTAACAACAAATTATCTCAGTTTTTGTTTATCTGGGAATGTCTTTATTTTATCCTCATTTTTGAATAATAGTTTTCCTTGATATAAGATTATTAGTTGACAGACTTTTTTTATTTTCAGCATTTTAATATGTCATCCCATTGCCTTCTGGCCTTCACTGTTGTGGTGAAAAGCTGGCTGTTAATCTTAGGATTTCCTTGTATGTGATTAGTTATTTTTGTCATGCTGTTTGCAAGATTTTCTTTTTGTCTTTCCACATTTTAAAAGTGAAAAGTGAGTGTGTTTATCTTACTTGGAATTCATTGACCTTCTTAGAGGTATATGTTTTCTATCAAATTTGGGACATTTTCAGGCATTGTTTCTTCAAAAATGTTTTCTGTCCTTTTTCTCCTCTAATTTGGTGACTCACACTAATGTATATGTGGGCGTCCTTAATAGTGTCTCACATTTTTCTGAGACTTTGTTCCTTGTTCTTTATTCTTTATTCTGTCTGTTTTTCAAACTGAATTATCTCAGAAGATCTGTCTTCAAGTTCGATGTTTCTTCTACAAGCTCAAATCTACTGTTGAACCGTTCTAGTGAATTTTTGATTTCAGTTATCACAATTTTCAACTCCAAATTTCCACTTGGTTATTTTAAATAATATCTGTACTTTTCTTGATATTCTCTATTTTATAAGACATTGTCATCACACCTTCTTTTAATTCTTTAAGTATGGTTTTCTTTAGCTCTTTTAACATATTTGTAATTGCTTCCTTAAAGTCTCTGTCTGCTTAGTTTATCATCTGGGTCCTTTTGAAGTTAGTTTCTATTTCTACTAATTCTTTTCCTATGTATGGGTAACATTTTCCTGGTTCTTAGCATGTCTCGTAATTTTTTTGAAAACTGAACATTTTAAATAATGTAATAACTCTGGATACTGATTCCCTCTCACCCCACCCCAGGAGAGTGTTGTTTTCCTTGTCATTTGCTTATTTGTTAGGTGATTAAGCTGAACTAATGCATGACATCTCTTTCCCCTGCAGTGTGCAGCCTCTAATGTCTCTGCTCAGATTTTTTCCCCCTTGATTTTATCTTTTAACCTGGATACCTACAGATTGTCCTTGGATTGGCATAAGCAACTTACTGGTCAAAGGTTGTGCTTCAGTTCTCTTAGCTAGTTAGATTTGTACTTTAATACTGGATGTATGTGTGATTTGTAAACTATTGTCACAATTCATGGAGTTTGTTTTTATTTGTTTCTGTCCTACATTTATCCAGTGACAACTAGCTTGAAGATTCCCTCTCTGATCATTCCTAGGAGGACAAAGCTTTGGGCATGCACACAGTATTCCAGAGAGCCAGGGATGACTATGATTATTTTTAAGCCTGACTTCCTAGGAGTCATCCTGGTGGTAAAGTAGAATATTGTGTAGTCAGTACTTGCTCATGGGGTTATATTTAAGTCACTTGTGTTGATGAGTCTGTGTGCAGGTTGGGGAATGTTTTCAAGTCTGTGCATGCCTTGCTCTGATTGCCCTGAGTGGGTGCAACCTAGCACAGGTACACAACTTTCCTGTGTTATCCCAGAAGAGCTCTTCTTAGTTATCTCTTTGCTGTCTCTTGGTTTTTCTGCCACTTTATTTGTGGCAGAGCTATCAGCTTCCTCTTAACTGTTCTCCGCAAAGATCTTCACTGTTTTCAACAAGGCTTTTCTCTATTCTCTTTTCCAAATAAAATCAGTTCCTCTGGCAGAGCTCTTTGTCCTTACGATCTGCCTTTCCTTCTGGGTAAAAATCCTATACAACTGCAATGAAGCTGAAGATAGAGACATGCTTTATCTAATGTGGCACCCCCCACCCTATAAGTGGACATGTGGGCAGGGTTAGCAGCCTGTGATCTTTTGGACTTGTTCCTTCTGGTATGGACCCTTTATTTTATGAGTTGGGATAGGGATGAGTTGTGGTCCGAGTATTCTTTGTCTGCAATGCCTGAGATAGAGCTTTCACTTATCAATAGTGACTGGAAGGCAGAATAGAGACCCAGTTCTCTCAGCCATGGCGGTCCAAAATTACCTTTCTTCTGCAGAATTACATACATTAAATACAACTCTTTTTAATTACATATATTACATACACTAAAATAATTTGTCTGCAGAATTACAGAGATTCTGCAACATGGTACTGAGGGTTAGGGGTGAGAATTTCTAGTGGCCCGCCCTTTCATGGTGAACCATGACCCCAGACTGAGAGAGAAAGAGCCGCTGTCTTCTTGGCTGCAAACACTTGGAGTAGAACATTTGTAACACAGAGTTGGAGGCAGAGGAAAGAGTAATGTAGCTGGTTGCAGCTCAAATGCCACAAACTGCCACTGTTCTTAACAAAATTTAGTAGACTTTCTTGAATGAATGTTTCTTCATTGTCATATTCCCTTCAGACAATTTCCAGATACTTTGATTTTTTAAAAATAGTTTTCATCAGTTATATCACTGTTTTGCTGGTGAGAAGATCCATGTAACTCCTGAGCCATCATTTTGGAAGTCCCATCTCATCCTCTTTTGCTATTTCTCTCCCTGATCAACAGTTGGTGGGAGGAGCATGAATAAGCAGGAAGTCAACAATCAAATATCTCCTTTGTGGAAAGTTCTCTTAAGCAGTTAGATTCATAGAAACTATAGATTCTATAGAAACTCATAGATACTATAGATTTCTATATTGTATATTATGGATTATTAGAAATAATAGAATTTACATTCTAGGATCTTCCCATCCTCTGTATCTTCAACCTCTTGAACCATTAATGAGTAGTATTAAGTTTGAATATGTTAAGTACAGTAGGTGTAAGCTGTAATTTTTTTGAGACTAAAATCAGCTGATTAATCATGGAATTAATCTAATTGATTATTTCAGTATTCCTAATAAATCTGATTTTAGGTTTGTCAATAAAAATTTAGGGTAAGATTAAAGATCAAGGGAAGATCTATAACTTCTAAATTAAAAAAAAATTTTATGTAAGTAATAAATGTTTACCATAGAAAAAATAGTTATAGCTCTGCTTCTCAAAGTATTTTGATTGTTTAGGCTTTCATTCTAGCTAATACTCACTCCAGCTTTGGTCTAGATAATAGTCACTCTACATTTGTTAAATCTTAACTCTTTTCATTTTCTTTCAATCATAACTTACTGGTTAAGAATTTAGACTCAGAGTTGGAGTCTAGTAAGAAACACTCTAGGTATTTCAAATGGGGGAGTTAATAGAAGAAAGTGCTGGAAGCGCTGAAGGAGTAAAAATGAGACTATGAGATAACTGAGAAATTAGCAACTGCAGGAATCTGTTACCACCCTAAGGCTGGAGCAAAAGAAAGGAAGAAATTGCTGTTACCAGTCCCGTCAGGCATTCATTTCTATTACTGCTGAGGCTTGCTATTGCTGCCAGAGCCACTAACACATGACCAGGGCCTGCAGCTGCCACCACTGCTACATACTGCTTACCAGCAACTGTAGCCCACAGCTAGTGCTGCTCAAAATTGCCAAAGGACACCACAGTCTGTAGCCATCAGAGGTTGTTAGAGGAAGAACAGTGGTTTCTCCCACCTCCCATCAGTGCTTTCCATTGGCACTGAGAGTTTATTGAAAGAAAATGTTGTTTACAGGGTCTAGAATTCAGGATTCTCATAAGCACCTCCTGACATGAAGCAGAATTTTCTGCTGTGATGGAAATGTTCTATAATGTGTTGTCTGATACAATAGCCCCTAGTTACATGGGGACTATTGAGCCCTTGAAATGTGTCTGAGATGACTAGGAACTAAATTTTAAATTTGTTTAATTTAAAGAGCCACATGTGGCTAGCGGTTTCCATACTGGACAGCATAGAGTTAGCATCTATGATGCAAAGCAGATAATGGAAGTATGAGATTGGAGCTAGGAGTAGGCAGGCAAATGATTGGCAGAAGATCATAATGCTCAGACAGACATGGCTCTCACCCTGGCTCTGTCACTCACAAGCTGCGTAGCCTTGGGCAAGTTCCTCAATTTCTGGCGGCCATCTGGAAAAGTGACAATAATAATAATACTTACCTCTTAGGATGAAAGAGTTATTGGAACAACTAAACAAGATGATGCAACTATTCTGCAAAGACCTGACTCATGGTAAGTGCCCAATAAATGTTCATTATAATTATCACTTAAAAGAAGTATTTTCAAAACTTTGATCATGGTGAACAGAGTAAGAGTTTGTCTCCTAATGTTCCTTTTAGCTATAATTTTGTGAATGTATTTGCTAAATATTTTCTTTCTCCCTCTTTTCTATGTTATTATCTTTTTGTCTAGCTGGTAATTTCAATGTCTTCTTCTTCTTCTTATAGTACAAATCATTTTTCCTTGACTTAATTGTCATACATTATGGAAGTTTCATACTATTATGGAAGACTGACTTAATTATCATATGTTATGGAAGCTCATGATTATGTCAAAATAATGTTTGTTGGATCTGACACCGTGATATAAGTTTTCTTGCTCTTTGCTGTTTTGTTCCCAGGGGTGATTTTTCTGACACCATTCTGACATGCTAAGACTTTAATCAGAACACATTGCACTGTATGTTTATGTTGACTTTTCCTTGTCATAGGCTTAAAGATAAAAAAGAGTTATATATATTTACAAGTATTTTATAATAGTTCTAATACATTTCAGAGGCTTAATTTATTAAGAAATGTCATATTTTGTGCCAAACCTAGACATCTCTCCCACAATCTCTTTTGCTCTTTCAGTGGTTTAAGAGAATAGATGAGCATCTAGAGATCTATCTCTTAGACAAATAATGTTGATACAGCCTATATATTGTCAGCTTCTTAAAGAACAATATTCTAATTGAAATGACAGGAATTTCACAAGACAGAACCACTCTTGCAACTGTGTTAAAGAAGCACCTTTGTTTAAGTCAGAAACGGTTCTAATGAGACAACCTGGGAGTGAAATGATTTTCTCATAGGGGCAACAAACAACAAAAAAAATTTCATTGCTCAACTACATCTTGGACATGGTATTTTTCTTAGATAACTTACAGGGAGCCTTTGGAAAAAGAAGAATAAACATAAAACAATGCTGAGTCCTAAATGGAACCAAACCCAACAATAACAAGATGAGCTGCATGCAGCTGCAGTGGGCTGCTATTCATAATATGTGATGGCACATCAGGCTTTTCACCAAAGTCAGGCAATGTTGTGTACTGCACTGAATTTTTCCTGTGGACCCTCTATTAACACTAGTGGGAGCTCTTTACATTAAAAAAGTCACAAGTCCCACAATTGTTCTGCAATCCTCTCCTCATATTAAATCTACTCATCATGTCTGGGGGAGTTATCTTTAAGGAAATCATTTGCCAAGACTCAGATTTTTAAAAAATATTGTAAGGCACTAGAATATGGAAGTGAATAATTTGCTCCAATCTTCCTTTCTACCTCCGAACAATATGTAGCCAGCGAAAGGAAATTAGCCCGTGGTCATTAGTGCTTTTCAAAACAGACTATCTAGTTGCCTGCCCTTTCAGTTACAGCTGCTGTGATGCCCTGTATTCTGTTTAACACCATTCTGTTTAACTCCTGGCATAATGCCTAGACAAAGAGGGCAATTTCTTTCCAACTTTGACCTTCCAGACAGTCATACTTGATCATCAAAGCCAGGGTGGCCTGGCACATTCCTAGGTAGCCAAGATGCTCACAATTATGGGATTATTTCATCTGGAAGGGCTGTGAATTTCCATTTTCATGCACTTTCTACACTACAACACTCCTACATAATTCTATTTCTGATAAAGGAAGTAAAGGAACAATCTGGAAGAAGCAATTGCTGGGCTATCAGATACCTGGGGACCACAGAACTGGTCCCCTTCCTTACACATTGAGCTGAAGACTCCAAGAGCTGGAGTGAATTGACCCATTTTCTTCTGATTCTTTCCAGGGCACCGTGCTGCTCATAACAAAAACGCATTGAATAAAATGCACAGCTTCCACTTAGTGGAGAGTGGGCAGTGCAGGGACGCACTAGGTGTCAGGCACCAAGCTAAGGGTTATATATACCTTCTTTCTTATAATTCTCATACCAAAGCTTTGAATTCTTCGTCTTGTTTTACAGACTTATACACTGAGGTTTGAGGGTTTAAATAACAGAGTTAGTAAATGACTGAGCCAGGATTCAAATACAGATAAGTCTGACTGCAAAGGCCATTTCCTCAAACCACTATGCTATACTCTAGTGTATATGCAGAACAATACTCATTCTAAAGAAGAAAGTGTTGTTCGTTGGGCACAGTGGCTCAAGCCTTTAATTCCAGTACTCTGGCAGGCTGAGATAGGTGGATCAGCTGAGGTCAGGAGTTTAAGACCAGCCTGGTCAACATGGCAAAACCACGTCTCTACTGAAAATATGAAAATTGGCCAGGCACAGTGGCTCACTGAAATCCCAGCACTTTGGAAGGCCGAAGGGGGTGGATCTCCTGAGGTCAGGAGTTTGAGACCAGCCTGGCCAACATGGCAAAACTCTATCTCTACTAAAAATTTAAAAATTAGCCAGGCGTTGTGGCGGGCACCTGTAGTCCCAGATACTCAGGAGGCTGAGGCAAAAGAATCGATTAAACCTGAGAAGTGGAGGTTGTAGTGAGCCAAGATGGCACCACTGCACTCCAGCCCTAGGCAACAGAGAGAGACTCTGTCTGAAACACAAAAAAGGAACCATTGTCAAGACATGAAGAATATTTTGAGACCACAACAGAAGATGGTGAGATCACAGAAAACATATCCAGAATATTATTATCCCTTAATAATAATGATTAATAGCTACCATTAACTGAGTCTCCAGTATAGGCCAGACACTTTATATTTGTTATTTTATTTAACTATCGCAATCTCCCTGTGAGGTAGGGATAATCATACTCATTTTTTAGGTGAGGACACTGAGAATTAGAGAAATTAAATAACTTTCCCCAGTCTCACACAGTTGGCAGATAGTAAAATGAGGCTTAAATCCACATCTAAGTGACTTGAAGCCCCACACCTTACTTACCTTAAGATGCGTTCCTGACCCATGGAAACTGCTTAATATATATTGAGCACATGAATAAATAAAGGACCATGAATAAACAGTGGCTGGAATGGAGCATGTATCTGTTATGTAATGCCCATGTTGGCCTTGATTAGAAGCTCTTAAAAACAAACGAGTAACAAATACATGTTTTGTTTTGCTCCAAAAGGTATAACTGGGACAAATCAGTGGAAATTGCAGACTTCCTGTGGCTTCCTGTACAGGAACCTGGCTTCAAAGAGTCCACTGCCTGAATGACCTTCAATTCTGTGATTCAGATTCTGTGAGTCTGTGTCTCTACAAAGGGATAATAAGGGAAAACATTCCCACAGTGAGAGCTGCCTAGTAAAACAGTGACCTACCCATTTTTGAAGATGTTCCAGGTACATGACCACATGCCAGAAATGTTGAACAAGAAATTATTAAATTGTGTAGTGTAGACGATTGTTTGGAAGATGGCTGCAGTTATTCCCTTCCCTTTACGCGTTCTCTTTTGTAAGATGACTCTTAAGCTCCTCCCATTGAGAGGTGGTATTTCCCCACCCCTTGAATCTGTGCTGGCTTTTGACTGGCTTTGCCCAAAAGAATGCAGCAAAAGACATTTCATGCCAGTTCTAAGTCTAGGCTTCAAAAGGTCTTGCATAGTTTCAATCTCCTTTTTGAAACCCTGAGGCTACCAAGTGAACAAACTGTAGCTAGACTAGCCTGCTGGAGGATGAGAGGCTACATGGAAGAGAATAGAAATGTCCCAGTGAATAGCTAGCCAACCTCTAGAAGCAGAACAACCTAGCTGCCTTGTAGCTCACCACATATTCATGGGCAAGCTCAGTGGAGACCAGAAGAACCAGCCAGTTGACCCATAAACTCAAGGGCAATAAGAAATGGTTGCTGCATGATTCTCATAGGCACCTCCTGACATGAAGGGAAGATAAAAGGAAGGCCTGATGTCCCTGTCAGAATAGTTCATGCCACTATCATCTGCCTGTATGTCAGAAGGCCTCCAGGGGCTTTCCTCAATGGACATAGTAACATCCAACATTAATTGGGCATCTTACTACTTGCCAGGCAATAGTCTTAGTGTTTTGCACAAATTAATTCTTAAGCCTCACAACAAGCAGCGAAAAATTGATTATTGTTATGAAACTGATTTCACAGATATAGAAACCATGGCAGAGAACTTAAGGAACTTACCTAAGGTACAGAGTTAGTAAATGCCCAGCCCAGTAATGGAACCCAAAAAGTCTAAAGCCACAGCTCTTGCTATTAGCCACACCACACTGCCTCCTGCTAGCCGTCCTAATGGGAAGATTGTGTGCAGGGACTATACTTGCACTCACAAAACCTAGTAGTTGCATTTCCTTATTATTTTCACCAGGCTTTCTTTACAGAGTCTGGGATGTCACCAAATATCTTGTTCATTTTCCACGTTTCTCCCACCTGAAAGTCATTTTCTTACTGCCTATTTCTGCGTAATCTCACTGTTAAGCTTGAAACCTAGAATCTATGATCAGGAGAAATGTTTTAAAAGACTCATTACCGGCCGGGCGCGGTGGCTCACGCCTGTAATCCCAGTACTTTGGGAAGCCGAGGCGGGCGGATCACAAGGTCAGGAGATTGAGACCATCCTGGCTAACACGGTGAAACCCCGTCTCTACTAAAAACATGAAAAATTAGCCGGGCGTGGTGGCGGGCGCCTGTAGTCCCAGCTACTTGGGAGGCTGAGGCAGGAGAATGGCGTGAACCCAGAAGTGGAGCTTGCAGTGAGCCAAGATCGTGCCATTGCCCTCCAGCTTGGGCGACAGAGCAAGATTCTGTCTCAAAAAAAAAAAAAAAAAGACTCATTACCAAAAACATGGGAGCAAGTAGAAGAAACACTCCTTTTCCAAAAGAGAATTAGTTCTCCAGTATGAGAGTTTCCATTCTGTTCACAATTGGAAATGTGTGTAAATCAGGTTTAAGAAACATACGAGACAAGCTTATGCAAAAGTCTTAAGCAGGGAATCAAATGCTAAATAAAATGTTAAAAAAGCAGGTTTAATAATCATGCCTGACATCCAAGATGGGTCAGGTTTTTTTTTTTTTTCTCCTAGATATAGTCTCCCTGAAGCTCAAGATAATTACAAAATGTCTTAAACCCCTGTTTTTCTTATTGAATACAATGGACTGCCAACATTTCAACTACAGTTAAACCAGCCCAACAGGAAAAAAGCCAAGGAATGTGTCTATTCCAACATTTTCTGCAAAGTCTGGTAGTATATAGCTCTCTGTTTTGAGATATCTTAAATGGAAATTCCATTTCCAAAACTGGATGAAACATGACCAAGATATATACACTTTTCTAGAAATTTCTTCCGCCTTATCTAATTTCCCCATTAGAGGAGGCAGTATCATTTATTTCCCTGCCATTGTGGGTTTTTTCTGAGATACCTCTTGGGGCCCTGGTGCAGTTCTCCCCACCCCTAACACACACACACAGAGTACAGCTTAGTAATTGTTAACTTAATTAATGTGGGGCAGTGGGAATCCCCTAGGACCCCCATCCCCACCCCCCGCCCACTGCTAGGGATTTGACCACTGCCTTTAGGCAGAGTAGTGTCAATGCCTGTGTGTCTGCACAGACCTTGCTTTTATTTCACCCACTATGTAACTAATGTTTTAGGAAACTCTGGTAATTTCAACTTCCTCTTGCCCATGCCTTTTTAAGGTCCAGATAGGAGCCCCCAACTCCTTCCACCCTTTAACCACCAGACTCTCAAAAGCAAGATGTCAGTCTTGTTCTGGGAAGTTTTCATGGAATCCTTCCTGTCCCCTCCTCCCCTCCTCTCTCCTCTTCTTTCCTTTTCAACTGTATTTTTTTGAGAAGCTTTAGGTTCACAGCAAAACAGCAGAAAATACAGAGATTTCCCATATCGCCCCCTGCCCTCAAACATGCACAGCCTCCCCGACTATGAACATCCCCCACCAGATGGTACATTTGTTATAATCCATGCACCTACATTGATACATCATTATCACCCGAAGTCTGTAGTTTGTGTTCACTCTTGATGTTTTATATTCTGTGGGTTTTGACACATGCACAATGACATGCATCTGCCATTAGGTATCTTACAGAGTAGTTTCACTGCCCCCAAATCCTTTATGCTCTGCTTATTTATTCTTCTTTCCCTCCTAACCCCTGGCAACCACCAAACTTTTTTTTTTTTTTTTTTTTTGAGACAGAGTTTTGCTCTGTTGCCCAGGCTGGAGCGCAATGGCGCAATCTCGGCTCGCCGCAATCTCTGCCTCCCGGGTTCAAGCTATTCTCCTGCCTCAGCCTCCTGAGTAGCTGGGATCACAGGTATGCACCACCACGGCCGGCTAATTTTGTATTTTTAGTAGAGACGGGGTTTCTCAATGTTTGTCAGGCTGGTCTGGAACTCCCAGCCTCAGTCTCAGGTGATCCACCCGCCTTGGCCTCCCAAAGTGCTGGGATTACAGGCGTGAGCCTCCACATCCGGCCCAATCTTTTTACTGTCTGCGTAGTTTCACCTGTGCATAGTTTTCCATATTTTCAGAATGCTACGTAGTTGCAATCATGCTGTAGTATTTTGACTTTTCCGATTAGCTTATATCTCTTAGGAATATACATTTAAGGTTCCTTCATGTCTTTTCATGGCTTGATAGCCCATCTTTCTAGTGCTGAATAGGATTCCATTTTCTGGATGTACCACAGTTTATCCATCCACCTACTGAAGGACATCTTGGTTACCTCCAAGTTTTGACAATTATAAACATAGCTGCTATAAACATCCATGTACAGGTTTTAGTGTCAACATAAATTTTCTACACCTTTGGGTAAATACCAAGGTGTGTAATTGCTGGATCACATGGTGAGAGTATGTCTAGTTTTATACGAAATGACCAAACTGTCTTCCAGAGTGACTACATGATTTTGCATCCCCACCAGCAAAGATTGAGAGTTCCTGTTGCTGTACATTCTTGTCAGCATTTGGTGTTGTCACTGCTTTGGATTTTGACCATTTTAATAACTCTGTATGGTATATCATTGTTGTTTTTACCTTTGTGTATTTATTTCATTTTTGCCTTTTGCTGTTGTGCATATACTATACTGTGAAATTTTCCTATTTTCCTCCAAAGTGTTTTTATAAAAGTCATGCATGATTGATGTGAAAGAGAGGCAACAGTCTCCTTTCCACATCAGACTCCCACTTATTCCATGCAGCCATAAGGGACCCAAAGTTAATAGTTTCTTATACTTGCTTGGAAATATATATTTTATCTCCCCTCTCTATCTCTGTCCCTCTCATTATATCCCAGTCTCACCCAACTCAAGCCTAGACCTGTCAATTGTGTGTGTGTGTTTTTAACTAAAGAAAATTTTATGTAGGAAGACAAACTTTCAGTTTGTCTTATAACTGTAGTAAGACCACAGAATGGCTTTTACAATCTCAGATGTCTCTAGTTGTTAAACGTCCCATGTAATTCTCTTATTGTCATTTATGTTACGATGAATTTGTTAATCAAATTAAAGACAACATTTATTCTATCCAGAGTTCTTACTAAGATAGAAATGTTTTATTAATAAGATTCTTGTTTAAATCATCTCTTTCTTTTGAATAATATCTTTAAGATTATAATCCATTCAATTTGAGCAAAAGTATAATCATTTTAGTTAGGGCCATGCTTTAAAATTAAAAATAAAAGTGGTCATCCAAAATTACATTTAAAAAGAGTCAAGACTAACCCATGTTTTTATTGTGAATTAAGTTGTTCATTGGTGGAGTTACTTGGAGGCTGAATCCGCCTTGAGGATAACTCAATTCTACTTTCAGACATGGCAGTGTGGGGGAAAATCCAACCCAGGGAAAGAGGATAATGAAGAGGACCGTTTGATGAAAAGAAATTCCTCATCATTAATGGAGAAGGTGGAGGGCCAGGCCAGGCAACGAGAGAGAAGAGTTTCCTCTTCCCACAAATTCTTCCTTTGGCAGCAAGGATCTCCGGATTGGAGGAAGGAGTGGAGGGACAAAAGCTGGCAGGGTTTACCTGGTTTGAAGATCTCTGCAATAAAGATCTTGCATGTACATGGGCTGCTCAGGGTTCCATCTCCCCACAAATAAATAAACAAATAAAAAGTTTTAAGTTTTGTCAAATTTATGCATACAAAAGTTAACTAGTAATACAAGGTTTATTATTCAAAAAAAATATATGCCAGCAACTTCCTCTTCCACCATTCTCCCTTTCAAAGGAGAAATCAATGAAACTCTTCTAGATGTTTTAACTGCCTCAAAACTCATCTGAATTACCCAACTTCCCTGGTCTCCACTATATTATTTTCCCCCATTCAAGAAGAGTGAATTTTAATTGTGAGGTTCTTAAAGCTTATACAATTTTGAGACTTTTTAAAGAAAAAGAATGTAAGACTCCATAATATCAAATTAGATAGAGCCTTGGAAAGGTCCCTGATGCTTAAGCTTCATTATTAATAGTACATCTGCCTTCAGGTGAAAACATACAAGATCCTTTGTATTAAATTATCCCATTGCTGCCTCTAAACCATCTCCCCGTCCACATACCATGTTGGAAACACCAAATCTCTCAATAATTTTATATTCAAGTAGCTCCCCAAAGCCCACCTCCTCTATAAAATCTGTTCTATTGAACTGAAATATAGTCATATTTCTTTAATTCCACTTTCTCTAAAAATTTAACTCCATGTTTTCCTTCACTTATCAACCTATGATACATACTTATCCCATTGTGCTTATTTTTTGTATTTCTTCTTCCCTAGCTTTATTAAGGTAGAATTGGCAAATAAAAATTGTGTATATTCAAGACATACAATGTGATAATTTGATATACATAAACATTGTGAAATGATGACCACAATCAAGTTAATTAACACATTCATCACCTTACATAGTTACCATTTTGTGGTATGTGTATGTGTGTGTGTGTGTGGTGAGACACTTAAGATCTACTTTCTTAGCAAAGTAGATCTTAGCATCTCGGCTAACTGCAACCTCTGCCTCCCAGGTTCAAGCGATTCTCCTGCCTCAGCCTCCCGAGTAGCTGGGACTACAGGTGCCTGCCACAATGCCTGGCTAATTTTTTGTATTTTTAGTAGAGACAGGGTTTCACCATGTTAGCCAAGATGGCCTCAATCTCCTGACCTCGTGATCCACCCGCCTTGGCCTCCCAAAGTGCTGGGATTACAGGTGTGAGTCACCGCACCTGACCCAGAACTTATTCATCATAAGATGAATTTTTTTCTCCTTTGACGAACATCTTCCCATTTCCCCTATCTCCCACCCCCTAGCCACCACCTTTCTACTTGCTGCTTCTGTGATTTTGACTTTTTTAGATTCCACATATAAGTGAGTTCTTACAGTATTTGTCTTTCTGTGTCTGGCTTATTTCATTATGTCCTCCAGGTTCATCTGTGTTGTTGCAAATGGCAGGATTTCCTTCTTTTATGGCTGAATTATATTTCATTGTATACTTACATCATATTTTCTTCATCCATTCATCCACCAACAAATGCTTAAGTAGTTTCTATATCTTGGCTATTGTGAATAATGCTACAATGAACATGGACATGCATATATCTTTTCAACATACTGACTTCAGTTCTGTTGGATATATAACCATAAGCATGATTGCTGGATTATACGGTAGTTCTATTTTTAATTTTTTGAGGAACCTCCATACTGTTTTCCATCTGGCATACAGGCATACCTAGGAGATATTTCAGGTTTGGTTCCAGATCACCACTATAAATTTTGCAACAAAGTCAGTCACATAATTATTTGGTTTCCCAGTGCATATTTAGTTTCCCAGTTCACACTATACTGTAGCCTATTAAGTGTGTGACAGCATTATGTCTAAAAAACAATGTAAAATATCTTATTGCTAAAAAATGCTAACAATCATCTGAGCCTTTAGTGAGTCATAATCTTTTCGCTGGTGGACGGTCTTGCCTTGGTGTTGATGGCTGCTGACTGATCAGGGTGATGGTTGGTGAAGGTTGCAGCAGCTGTAGCAATTTCTTAAAATAAGACAACAATGAACTGTACCTTATTGATTGACTCTTCCTTGCACAAAAGATTTCTCTGAAGCAGATGATGCTGTTTGATATCATTTTACCCACAGAACTTCCTTCAAAATTGGAGTCAATCCTCTTCAACTGTGCTGCTGGTTTATCAACTAAGTTACATAATATTCTACATCCTTTGCTATCATTTCAACAATATTCACATCTTCACCAGGAGTAGATTCCACTTCAAGAAACCACTTTCTTTGCTCATCTATAAAAAGCAACTCTTTATTCATTAAAGTTTGATCATGGGATGGCAGCAATTCAGTCACATCTTCAGGCTCCACTTTTAATTCTAGTTCTCTTGCAATTTCTGCCACATCTGCAGTTTCTTCCACTTGAATTTTGAACACCTCAAAGGTCATCCATGAGGGTTGCAATCAACTTTTTCCAAACTCTCATTCATGTTTTTTTTTTTTTTTTTGACAGGGTTTTGCTCTGTTGCCCAGGCTGGAGTGCAGTGGCACAATCTCGGTTCACTGCAGCCTCAACTTCCCAGGCCCAAGCCATTCTCCTGCCTCAGCCACCCAAGTAGCTGGGACTACAAGCATGCGCCACCATGTTTGGCTAATTTTTTGTACTTTTTGCAGAGATGGGGTTTTGCCATGTTGCCCAGGCTGGTCTTGAACTCCTGGGCCCAAGCAATCTGACCACCTCAGCCTCCCAAAGTGCAGGATTACAGACGTGAGCCACTGTGCCCAGCCTCTATGTTGATATTTTGACCTCCCATGAATTATGAATGTTCTTCATAGCATCTAGAATGGTGAATCCTTTCCAGAAGGTTTCAATTTACTTTGCCCAGCTCTATCAGATGAATCACTCTCTCTGGCAGCTATAGCCTTATGAAATTTGTTTCTTAAATAATAAGATTTGAAAGTCAGAATTACTCCTTGATCCATGGGCTGCAGAATAGATGTTGTGCTAGCAGGCATGAAAACATTAATCTCCTTGTATATTTCCATCAGAGCTCTTGGGTGACCAGATGTATTCTCAATGAGCAGTAATATTTTAAAAGAAATCTTTTTTTTTTGAACAATAGGTCTCAAGAGTCGGCTTAAAATACTCAGTAAGCCATGCTGTAAACAGAAGTGCTGTCATCCAAACCTTGTTGTTTCATTTATTGAGCACAGGCAGAGTGGATTTAGCTTTTTTTTTTTTTTTTTTTTTTTTTGAGACGGCGTCTTGTTGTTGTCCAGGTTGGAGTGCAGTTGCACAATCTCAGCTCACAACAACCTCCACCTCCAGGTTCAAGTGATTCTCCTGCCTCAGCCTCCCGAGAAGCTGGGACTACAGGCGTGCACCACCATGCCGGGCTAGTTTTTGTATTTTTAGTAGAGATGGGGTTTCATTATATTGGTCAGGCTGGTCTCGAACTCCTGACCTTGTAATCTGACTGCCTCAGACTCCCAGAGTGCTGGGATTACAGGCGTGAGCCACCGTGCCCGGCCGATTTAGCATAATTCTTAAGGGCCTTGGGGTTTTTGGAATGGTAAATAAGAATTGGCTTCATCTTAAAGCCACCAGCTGCATTAGCCTTTAACAAGAGAGTCATTCTATCCTTAAAAGCTTTGAAGCAGGTATTGACATCTTCTCCCTAGCTATGAAAGTCTTAGATGGCATCTTCTTCCAGCATAAGGCTATTTAGTCTACATTGAAAATCTGTTATTTAGCGTAGCCACCTTCATCAATGATCTTAGATATTCTGGATAATTTACTGCAGTTTCTCCATTAGAACTTGCTGCTTCACCTTTCACTTTTATGTTATGGAGACGGCTTCTTTCCTTAAACCTCATGAACCAACCTCTTCTAGCTCTGCAGCTTCCTCACCTCTTTCCGCCTTCATAGAATTGAAGTGAGTTAGAACCTTGTTCTGGACTAGGCTTTTGCTTAAGGGAAGGTTATGACTGGTTTGATCTTCTATCCAGACCATTCAAACTTTGTCCATATGAGCAATAGGGCTGTTTTGCTTTACTATCATTTGTGTGTTCACTAGAGTAGCACTTTTAATTTCCTTCAATAACTTTTCCTTTGCATCACAACTTTGCTAACTGTTTGGCACAGGAGGCCTACCTCTCAGCCTGTCTCAGCTTTCAGTGTGCCTTCTTCACTAAGCTTAATCATTTCCAGCTTTTGACTCAAAGTGAGAGATATGTGACTCTTCCTGTCACTTGAACATTTAGAGGCCACTGTAGGATTATTAATTGGCCTAATTTCAATATTGTTGTGCCTCTGGGAGCAGGGAGGTCCAAGGAGAGGGAGAGAGATGGGGAAAACAGTCGGTTGGTGGAGCAGTCAGAACATACTCAACATTTTTCAAATAAGTTCGCCATCTTCTACGGGCATGGTTCACAGTGCTCCCAAACAATTAAATAGTAATATCAAAGATCACTGATCACAGATCATCATAACAGATATGATAAAAATAAAAAAGTTTGAAATATCGTAAGAATTAAAAAATGTGACACAGAGACGTGAACTGAGCACAGATCACTGGGAAAATGGCACCAATGACTTGCTCCAAGCAGGGTTTCCAGAAATCTTCTGTTTGCAAAAAGCACAGTGTCTACGAAGCGCAATAAAGCAAAGTGCAATCAAATGAGGTGTTCCTCCACTAATTTACATTCCCACCAGTAGTGTGCCAAGTTTCCCTCTTGTCCATACTCTTGCCAATATTTATCTCATCATGTTGATAATAGCCATCCTAAGAGGTATAAGATGTATCTCATTGTGGTTTTGATTTGCATTTCCCTGATGATTAGTGATGTTGAGCATCTTCTCATACACTTACTAGCTATTTGAATGTTTTACTTGGTAAAACATCTATTCAGGTCTTTTGCCTATTTTTTAGTTATTTGTTCTTTGGTTGGTTTGATTTTGTTTTTTGTTTGTTTGTTTGTTTGTTTTGTATTTTTTGCTATTAAGTTGTATGGATTCCTTAGATATTTTAGATATTAAATCCTTATCAGATATGTAGTTTGCAAATACTTTTTCCCAATCCATAGGATTGCCTTTCCATTCTATTGATTATTTTCTTTGCTGTGCAGAAGCTTTTTAGTTTGATGTAGTTCTACTTAGGAAATTTCGCTTTTGTTGCCTGTGCTTTTGATGTCATATCAAAAAAATTATTGCCAAGACCAATGTCAAGGAGCCGTTCCCTCATGTTTTCTTCTAGGAGTTTTACAGTGTTGGCTCTTATATTTAAGTCTTTAATCCATTTCAAGTTAATTTTTTTTTTACATTGTATAAGAAAAGGGCCCACTTTCATTTTTTGGCATGTGGATATCTAGTTTTTTCAACATCATTTATTGAAGAAACTATCTTTTCCCCATTGTACATTCTTGGTGCCCTTGTCAAAGATTAGCTGATTGTATATATATATAGGCTTATTTCTGGGCTCTCTCTACTGTTCCATTGGTCTGTTTTTATACCAGCATCATACTGGTTTGATTACTGTAGCTTTGTAATACAGTTTGAAATCAGACAGTGTGATGCCTCTACTTTTGTTCCTCTTTCTCAAGATTGCTTTCACTATCCAGGGTCTTTTGTGGTTCCGTATGACTTCTAGGATTATTTTTTCTATTTCTTTGAAAAATGCCATTGAAATTTTGATATAAATTGCATCAAATCTACAGATTGCTTTGGGTACTATGGACATTTTAACAATATTAATTATTCTAATCCATTTGTTTTTAATGTAATTTTTAAAATCAGAGTTATTAGCAGCCCATGATCCATAATTGGTATAAAGTTGGTTCTGTACATCAAAGAAAATTAATTTAGTTATTGTCTAAATTACTAAATTGGGGCAAGAAGCCCTTTTCTAGATGCTACAAGCTTTATAAAGGGAAAATACTATTTCTAATATTCGACTTAACCTGGCTGCTTTGGTTTAAAAAAAAAAGGATAACATATTAAATATTTAAAATGACCAGATGGTAGGTTTGAATCCACTAAAAACAAACTCAGCAGGGCAAACTCACAGGCACAAAATGTAACTCAAAGCATTAGTAGAGCTGAGGCTGTTTTTCTTTAGCATTATGAATCTCTTTATTTGCAATGACTATACCAGAGCTCTAAAGAGGCAGTCTTATACATCAAACTGTCATTAAAATATGTGGCTCTTTCCTGCAGTGTCATGTTACTACTGCACTGAAAATTTTATTTTTCCAGTAATACCGGAGGTAGTAATTAGAAGGTCTATTATTTCTGGCCAACCATAATAGATACAACCATAATGGACACAACCCAAAGGTTAATTGCTATGCTACAAACACTGCAGCAATTAGCTTTTAGAGTAGGGAGTGACAGGGAATGTATTTCAAGTGAAAGTTAGTTTTTAAATAGAAACTATCCTCTACGTCATGTGCATAGACTTCCTTAATAAATTAAGTCAGTGCATGATCAAATTCACAATGCTACTTGGAGGGAGTGAAGCCATGGTAGAGCTTTTAAGGGTTAGGGAAAGAAGTATTTGGGAGAGAACTTCATGAGGGAAGGGGTTCATACCACTGGAAGTTCTAACTGCTTCCTCCCAAGTCCCTTTATGCTTCTGTACTCTTCAATGCCTCTGCTCAACCCAGCCTCCTCCAGCTGGGGTCCCTCTACTGCTATTTGTTCCTCAAACTACTAATGTCTCAGCATCAGGTCAGTGGCCACAAGCAGGCCTATCCCCTAGTATGTGTATAGGGACCAGGCAGGAGTACAAAGGAGGATACCATGCTTTATGTCTACATAGCTAAAACTCATATATCAAACTAACAAACTGCTACTTGAAATATGTTCTATCCTCCTACTTTGAAAAAACGTACCTTTATAAAGACAGAAATGTTTTTAATGTGTAAAGCTATGTTTTAATGAGTAGGCAAAATATCAAAAATAGATCAATTCAATTATTATTGCACGTGTTTGCATAGTCTGGTGATAGGCTGGAGATGTTTGGGTAAGTAAATAAAAATTTACACAGTTTGCAAATTACATATTTACCCCTGTGATATTTACTTTCTTCTCTTCATTTTAGCAAAATCCCTTAATTATATTGTCATAATCAAAATGTTCATAGTCAGTATTCTATGAATACTAATGCCAAATTACATAATTTTCCTGAATTATTGCAGCTCTTGGGATTTTCAACTTGATTTTAACTTGGAGATACTTTGCTCTGCTAAGGCAGTAGCAACTGGAATTATCAATAAAATTCTTAAAGTTATACCTATTTTTTTAAATGAGATATTAAGGTTTGTAGTGTGGCATGTAAGGAGCTTAGCTGTTAATCCGTCCTAACAAAAAGTAGAAAGTTGAACAAACTGAAAATCAACAACTCTTCCTAGATCTAGCAGAGAAGTGGGGACACAGAGCAAGCCGCTGCCTCCAAAGCTGGAGAGACAAACAGGCAGATACAGAGAATCATAATTTATTAGAGCAGCAACCCACCAGCAGAAACCTCCAGGGCCACGAGTACAGGGTAAGAAGACCAGAACTGTAACTGATGAATTGCTAGAGGCTCAGTGTGGTCAAGACTAAGAGTTTAAAACTTCAGGGGGTTAGGCAGGCACGGTGGCTCACACCTGTAATCCCAGCACTCTGAGAGGCCTAGGCAGGCAGATCGCAAGGTTAGGAGATTGAGACTATCCTGACCAGTATGGGGAAACTCTGTCTCTACTAAAAATACAAATATTAGCTGGGCATGGTGGTGTGCACCTATAATCCCAGCTACTTGGGAAGCTGAGGAAGGAGAATCATTTGAACCTGGGAGGCGGAGGTTGCAGTGAGTCAAGATTGCACTACTGCACTCCAGCCTGGCAACAGAGTGAGACTCACACACACACATATACACACACACACACACACACACATATACACAAAAGGGGTGGGGGGCTAGTCTTTGGAGGGCACACCCACACTTTCATAAGTTTTACCTCCAGGAGTTCTTCCAGGTTCTGTCAGTGAAAATCAAAGAAAAATCACCTCCTACATCCAACAGGGAAAGGTTTAAAGTAACCATTTTGAAATATGTCAAAATATTCTGCTCTTTTCAACAAGGCCTGTCCTCAAGAGAAACTACTTTACCAGAGCCTAACCTATTAGTTTTAGCAGAGTCTAACCAAGCTGGTAGATGGCAAATACCCAGCCCCCTCTAGACATCCTGTCCCACCCAAGAAGGGGGATAAAAACTAAGAAGCACTTGTGAAGTTCCCAGCCTAGGGACACAGGCTCACTAAGACTGAGATCTAATCATAGGTCTATGGAATGCTTTCCCTCCTCCCACATCTTAACACCACATCACTAAAGCCCATTTATTCCAGTGCCTTTCACCCAGTACATCATGTCCAGCTTTCAACTAAAAATTACACGGCACGCTATAGAGCAAAAAACACAGTTTGAAGAGACAAAGCAATTATCAGAACTAGACTCACATATGGCAGAGATATTGGAATTATCAGACCAGGAACTTCAAATAACTGATTAATATATTAAGGGCTGTAAAGGTAAATGTAGACAACTTGAAAGAACAGATGGTTAATGTAAGCAGAAATGAAATTTTTAAGGAAGAATAAATAAGAATTGCTAGAGATATAAAGTTCTATAACAGAAATGAAGAATGCCTTTGATGGATTCATTAATAGATTGGACATGGTTGAGAAAAGAATCTTTGAGCTTGAGGATACGTCAATGGAAACTTCCAAAATTGAAAAATAAAGGGAAAAAAAGACTTAAAGAAACAATATCCAAGAACTGTGAAACAACTACAAAAATATAACATATGTGTAACAGGAATACCAGAAGGAGAAGAAATAGAGAAAGGAACAGAAGAAATATTTGAAGCAATAGTGACTGAAAATTACCCCAAATTAATGTCAGTCACCAACAATGTTAGACCACCTCTCTAAAATCTCTTCCAGAAGATAGAAACAGAGGGAATACTTCCTAGCAGCATTGCCCTAATACCAAAACCAGACAAAAACATTACTAGCAAAGAAAACTATAAACCAATACATCTCTAGAACAAAGATGTAAAAATCCTCAACAAAATATTAGCTAGTAGAATCCAGCAATGCATAAAAAGAATTGTACAGCATAACCAAGATTTATCCCAGGTATGAAAGGCTGGTCCAATATTTGAAAATTCATTCATGTAATCTACCATATGAATAGACTAAAGAAGAAAAATCACATGATCACATCAATAGATGCAGAAAATGCATTTGACAAAATCCAACACATTTTCATGATAAAAACTTTCAGCAAACTAGGGACAGAGTGGGGAACTTCCTCACTTGCTAAAGAACATCTACAAAAACCCTAAGGTAACATCATACTTAATGATGTGGAACTTACCTATAGAGGAATAAAAATAAAGAATGACATCCAACTTCTCAGAAACCATGTAGACAAGAAGAGAGGTGGAGTAAAACTGTTGAGAGAAAAAAACTACTAACCTATAATTCTGTACCTTGCAAAATTAGCCTTCAAAAGTAAAAGTCGGTTTCTTCTACTTTTGGTCACCACTGTCCCCTAGCATCAGCCCAGAGGAACAATGCAAAGAGAAAGAGAAGGAAAATGAGGAAAACTGTCAGATAGTTATTTACAGATGAAGAAACTAAAGAGGATCTGAATAATTTGCTCAAGTTCACACAGCAAGTAAGTGCTGGAGCTAGGTTTTGAACCCAGGGGTTTTGAACTCCAAAGTTTGTGTTCTTAATCTCGTACCATTGGGATGAAATTTGTACAGTGAAAGACAAGCAACGATATAGATGATTGCCTAAGTATTCCAAATCCATCCTGACAAAAAAAATTAATAATTCCAGTTAATCATTGCTCACTATATAATTAAATACAATTAAAAATAAAACAGGCTTTATTTCTGTATAAATCAACTTACTACAATTTTTCCTTCCAAATCATGGAACAAGTATTCACTTGAATTACAAAAGTATCGTTTTCAAATGATACTTTAAAAGTGTCGTTTGTAAATGATACTTTAAAAAGTATCGTTTTAAAATACTTTTAAAAGTATTGTTTTTAAATGATACTTTTAGTGATACCTCACTGCCTGGTAATCACTACTTTTAGCGATACTTCACTGCCTAGTAGTCACTAGAGCCTGATCACAAAGATTCATTAAGTTCGTAGAAATTGGAGAGAAAGAGTCTTCCGATGTAGAGACTTAGAAATTTAGGTGGAAATACTCTTCCTACATAGAAATTTACTCTGCAATACATCATCTATCCAGCTTTCAATTATGTTAATATTTCTTCATCACTACCTGTCTCCCAACATCAGTCTTAAGCTTTTGATAAAACTGGGGAGGAATTCCCCTTTCCAAGTTCAAGCCTTTCACCCACAGATTTCAAAACTCTTACTCTGGTTGTTCAGTGTTGTCCTTCTAGGTATGGCAATATGACATTCCTTTTCTGCAACAGGATGATTTATCTGACAAGAATAGCCTCCATTTACAAGTTACTTTGCATTTTTCAAAGTACTTCTACAAGTTCATTTGCTTCTCATACAATTCTGTTTCATAGGAGGGTCTTACAGGATAGGTGTAAACACTTGTAACGAACTTGGCAATATTTGACTTACAGCCAGGGCTCAATTAACGTTAACCATCACTACAACTATTGTCATTCCCATATTGTGAGGAAACTATGTCCCTGAAAGATTAGGGTAATTTATCTAACATCTATGACAGTGTTGGTACCCCAAACTAGGTTGATTTCTACGGCAGTTCAACTTCCTATTAGGGTTTGTATCAATAAAACTGTAGGACCCGCCAGGGCTGGAATCCCACTGCTACCTGAGCATACAGTTGGTGACCAGACTCCCCGAATTAATAAAAGTATTTGTTGTTGTTGTTTTTATAGCAGTTGTCCAGGAAGTATCTCCTTTCGAACTCAGGTCACTGGGCAACTGACTTTACAGAGCAAATTGGCCCCGTTTAAGGATTCTTGGCTCCTGAAATCCGCAAGGAAGTGGGTTCTTTTAGAGGGAGCGCCAAGAGCTTCAAAAAAAGCCTTCTAAAGTGAACCCCTCCGGACCCGGATAGCGAGATGGGGCTCAGCCTTGTGCCTCGGGGGCAGTAACAGACGGCAAGGTGGAGGGGGCTTCCCGGGCCCACAGCCGGACCTCGGCACCCCGAGCGCGTTCACCGGGGCCGGGTCCTGGCGGGCCGCGAAGTCAGGCCGGGCGGCGCAGCTCAGGCGGTGCCCGGGCGCAGGGCCAGTCCCACCGCCGCCGCCGCCGCCGCCGCCGCGAGCCCGGACCTGCCCGCCCGACCTGGCGGCGCAGTCTCGCGGGATCGCTCAGCTCTCGCTCCCTGTGCGGCTCTCGAGGCAGCTCCAGTCCCGGACGCTCCCCGGAGCCGTCTCAGGTCGCTGGGGGGACGGTGGGCTAGACGGGGACGGGAAGGGAGAGCGGCCTTCGACCGCTGCCCGAGGTGGGGCTCCCACGGCCGGGACTGGGCAGGGGCCGGGCGGGTGCCGGGGAAAGCGGGGCGGGCCTCGAGGGGCGCGAGGGGCCGCGGCTGGGTGAGGCGCGCCGGGAGCCGTAGGTGCTGGGGAGGCGGTGGCGGGACGGCCCGCACCCGAGTTTCCTCGGAAACGGGAGCCGGCTCTGAAAGGCTGGCTGTGCCGGGGCCCGGCGGCACCGCGCAGGCCAGGAACGCGCTGTCTGGCTCTAGGCCTGGGGCAGGTGCCCGGGTGTGGGGCGCTGGCAGACCGGCCATCAGTGTGTGTTGGGGCGCGGGTAATTCGTAATCCTGGGCCCACAGCCTTCCTCCCCCAGGGGACTGCCTTCGCCCTTCCCGCGGGACGGATTTGCGCACTTTCCTTTCGACGGCAGCGCTGCACCCTCCTAGCCAGTGAAAACTGCAATGTTGCTCCTCCGCTGGAGGAATCCTAAAAGTCTCCCTCTAGTTGGCCTTTTGAAAAACGAGAAAACTAAGACTGCTACAAAAATTGACTCTTTAGAGTCTTTTACAAGTTTAAGAACTCTTTGGGTCTTAAGGAATTTCCCAGGGCCTTAGTTTTCTTGTACTTAATAAGCTTTCCAACAGGGGCCCTTAGATTGTATGCTTATATTAATCTTTTATGATTTACTCCGAATCACCAGCGTTCCTTTTTTCCTCCATCTTACTCTTGCCATTCCCCCTTTTAACCCTGTGTTCCATACAGCAGCAACCTCCTAGCATCGGTTTCCTAGAGGTGCAGCTTCCTTAGCAAATGATGCATTCCATGCTAAGGCAGGTGGAAGAGTATCTCGCTAGGACAGAATTTTCCGTTGTTTTTCCAGTGTTTGTTACCTGGGATGAAAAATCTTAACTCTGCACTTTGACTCCACATTTGAGTTTATGACAAATATTGCTGATACACCCTCTTGTTTGTTTTTACAGTAGTTGACCCATTTTCAGGTTTTCCTGAAAATGAGTAAAATCGTGAAATGAGGAATTTGAATATTTTATCTTTGGATGGGGATCTTCTGAGGATGCAAAGAGTGATTCATCCAAGCCATGTGGTAAAATCAGGAATTTGAAGAAAATGGAAATGTTTACATTTTTGTTGACGTGTATTTTTCTGCCCCTCATAAGAGGGCACAGTCTCTTCACCTGTGAACCAATTACTGTTCCCAGATGTATGAAAATGGCCTACAACATGACATTTTTCCCTAATCTGATGGGTCATTATGACCAGAGTATTGCCGCCGTGGAAATGGAGGTGAGTAGTGCTTCCTACCTTTATTGAAAAGTAGTTTATGCTCTGTTCTAGAAACTAGTAATGTGACTTATTTTTAAACACAGCCGATTTCTTCAAGTTGTGTACAAGTCGTGTTTTGAAAAGTCCTTTTGAAAATTAAATCCCTCTACTGACTTATGTTTTATGTACATTTGCGGCCCGGTTTAGTAGACTCATTTAAATAGGGTTCATTTTATATAATGAAGTATGGTGACAAATGATTTCCAAATACCTTGTACCTGGAAAATATTTTGCTTTCCTGAATCAAGTATGATAGTTCCTCTAAATGTGAATTCTGAATATTTTTCTAATTCAGTGAACATGTAATATTTATTGCCTGGACTAAAAGTGAAGAAATCTACATGTTTTTGTAAGTAGTTGTAATATTCACTTGGTACAGTTTTTCTGAAATAAATAAATTATCAGAATATTTTGTTGCTGTAGACTGTATTTTAAGGTTATCACAAAGTCTCTGAAAAGTGACTTAGTTTTCTAAGCATTGAACATATATGTTCTTTATAAGATACTTGTTAAAAGAAATCACTTGGGAGGAGTACAGTGACACTAAAGATTGCCTTAGGTGCCTTAGTTACCTGTCTCTAGTTTAGAGATATGCAAATTACTAGGGAGTGTGGGAAGAAAGCTACCTGTATAGACAGGAACCTGCCTTCCCATGCAGATTTGTTAGGTTGTTAAGTCTCCTGAAGGGAACTGGACACATGTATTGTTTTTGTAGTTTTTCTCCAGAAAAACTGAGAATAGTAAAGGCTTTTTTCCCTCAGATTGTTGCTAAGAGAGGAAATCCCTACAAATTTAATATATATACTATTTTTAAAATTGATTAGATTTGATTTTGCAGCTTTGAAAGTTTTCTATTGTTGTTCAATTGAATAGTCGTCTGACTGCCTCATTGTGGACTCATGTCTGGAATAGGAAAGCTTATAAATACTAAGTAGATGTTATTTAAAAGGATAATACAGATTGTATTATTGTTATCTTTCAGTGTTTTTTTTTCAAACCGATGCAAGATGTCCTTTTGAACACTGAACAAATGATGCACTGAGACTTTCATTAATCAGAACCATTTTGATGGTTCAGTCTGATTCAATATAAAGTGTATAAAGTATATAGTGAGAACACTGTGAAGCAATAATTACTTCATTCATTCACTTTTTCTCTGATGATGTTTTGTAGTGTTCATGTTTTGATAGTGTTCCTAAATTTTTTAAATCTGATTTCCTTTGTATGTGATAACTACATACATTTTAAGGTTTTTGTTTTTTCTTTTAGAGATGGGGTCTCACTATGTTGCCCAGGCTGGTCTTGTACTCCTAGGCTCAAGTGATCCGTCCTGCCTTAGCATCCCAAAGTGCTAAGATTACAGGCGTGAGCCACTGCACCTGGCCGACCATTTTAAGTTTGAATGCTAGCAGTGACCTTATAAATTGATATCATCTAGACTCAAGAGAGATACATCCCTGCTATTAAATGCCTATAATGATAAGATAGTAGCAACTAGCTTTGTTCTACACATGTAGAACCAATTTTTTTTACTTTCAAAAAAAAAAAAAAGTTACTTTTTAATTTACCTAGCTTCTTTCCCAAGTGGTTTTTGTGCCTGGATATTATCAAGAAGGCTTTTGGTTCTTACCTCTTTTATGTGATTGCTAACACTACCAATCTCTTCATTATATAATTTTCCACATGTAAGTAACTTTTCTCATAGCCTTTGCTAATGAAGTTTTTTTTGTTTTTTGTTTTTTTTGCTATAAATCATACTTCAGTAAGTTTAAGGATACACAAGAAGAAAGCCCTCAAGCAGTCACAATACCAGCGTTAACCTAAGTCTACAGAAGAAAGGAAAGAGAAATGAAAAGGCAAAAATATTGTCAACCTGGGTCAGGCTTTTAATCCCTATATGTAATTTTTTAGTCTATACTGTTGTGTTTTTCCTACCACCCCATTCCTATTTTTCCTTATACAATAGTATTCTCTTTTAGTTCCTGTATTTGAATGTCCAAAATCCTATAATTTGAGAGTTGTAAGTGACCCTAAAGATCATACAGAGAGAGCTTCTTAGCCTTTTTTGTGCCATTAACCCCTTCTCAGAATAAGTTTTAATATTTAAATAAATAAAATGGGTAGGATTACAAAGAAAACAAATTATATTGAAATATACTTATAGCTCAGGTAAAGAACCCCTGAACCCTTCATTATACAGATGAAAAAACTGAAGCCCAGAAAAGTTACGATTTGTCCAAGGTTCAGGCACTCTAATCTGATAGTCTTCTCTGTCTACATGGACCATAATGTCATCTTTAACTGTTTTTTTTTTAAGGCTCTTGTCCTTATTGGATAAACAAGATAATATTTCTTATGCTTTAGAATGCAATGTGTAAATTTCACACTTTGCTACTTCTTTGCAAACTTCATTTAGATAAAAATTAAACTGGGTGATTGTTTTACCTCTCTTTAGCTCTGTCTTTTTCCTTCTTACAAGTGCCTTGAATACAAAGTCTTATTAGAGCAAAAATAAAATCTGTGTCACATACCTGTAGTCCCATCTACTCTGGAGGCTGAGGTGGGAGGATCACTTAAGCCCAAGAGTTGGAGGCTGCAGTGAGCTATGATCGTTCCATTGCACTCCAGTCGGGGCAACAGAGTGAGACTTTAACTCACCAAAACAAAATGAAAACAATAACAACAAAAACAAAGCAAAAGTTAACTCCCTAATCTTCAGTCTCTCTAGTGGTGCCACAGTGATTTTACTATAATTCAAATTTGTGCAGTCCACTTTAGGGTTAAAATCCTTCATCATTTTCCCTAAAGCTGGGGAAATAAAGACCTGATTCTTGAGCACCCCAGGCCCTTCATGACAAGACTCTGGCTTCTTGTCTAGTCTCCCATCTTGTACCATCCCACATTGCACACACTGCTTTAGCCAACTGACCTGTTTGGAGAATTCAAATCCATATTACTCTCCATCACCTCTGTATCTTTACACACACTGTATCCTCTGGTGAGCTGTCTGTCTACCTAGCTTTCTTCACCTGCTCAGTTCCTTCAGGTCTCAGTTAAAGCAATAACTGTTTTTAGTGAACCCTTCTTTCACCTTTCTCCTGAGCATATTTAATCAGCCCACTCTACACCCTTACAGTACTTATAATGTACATTTGTTCTTATACTTATCATGCTGTTTTACAGTGATCTACATGTCTCTAGATTGAGAGTTAGTTGAAGGTAGGGATGGTGGGTTTGTTTTGTTTTTTTTCCATTTCTATCCCTAATACTAAGAACAATGCCTCTGAGCATGGTAGAGGCTCCATAGAAGCTAAATAAAGAAAAAGGTAGGATTTTATGTCCCAGTAAGTCAGCAAAGGGAATTTTCCCTCCAAATCTTTACCTTCCACTTCTATCATCTGTAGTGTCCAAATCAAAGACATACTCATATTTTTAGGTGGTTTACATACCATTCTTTTTCATCCTGTCTGAGCCTAGCTTCAATGAAATTTATCAGTTGACATCCTCTGTTTTGCTTCCCACATTAGCTCTACACATACTCATTAGAATTTGTTTAAAGAATTTGATTTTTAACCATTTCTAGTTATTTATATGAAGTAAAGGAATTCAACTTTTGATTGGACCGTTGGATTATAAGCTATATGCGTCTTTTTTTTTTTTTTTTCCAAACATTGTACTTTAGTCCTTAAGTGTATATTCCAATTGAGTACTAAAGTATAGCTGCTTGTAACTTGGCTTTTACTAAAAATGTGTTTTATAGCTTCTCTAAAGATCAGTTTAGGTTTTACACCTCCAACCCAATTGCCTTTAGTTTCTGCTGGTTCCTATTGAATTTCCAGGATTCACTGTGTATTAGTGTTAGGATGAGGGGCTGAAGAATTGCCTGATGGCTATGGCAATGAATTGTACTCTGTTAGCCACCTAGAATCCCATATAAGTCAAGAGATCTATCTCATTCCTTTTTTGTTCCTAGTTTTCATTTTGTAACAGCTAACCTGTTCTATAGAATGTAAGCATTTATGGTCATTTTTAATCTGTGATTATATGGTTTAGAGCAGTGGTTCTTAAACTTTAGTTCATAGACCAGCAGCTTGTGAGCTTGTTCGAAATGCAAGTTCACAGACTGCTACCCCAACCTACTGAATCATGATCGCTGAAGATGGAGCCCAGCTGTGGTTTCACAAGCTGCCCAGGTGTTTCTTATGAGTGTTAAAGTTCAAGACCCACTGGTTTAGAAGTTTGGATTGCAGATTTTTACTGTAAAAGACAAAATTATTTTGGTTTTCCAGACCATACAGTCTCTGTCACAGCTATTCAACTTTGAAATTGTAGCACAGAAGCAGTCACAGAAATATGCCAACAAATGAGTGTAGCTGTGTTTCAATAAAACTTTATTTACAAAAACAGGCAGTGTTCAATAAAACTTTATTTACAAAAACAGGCAGTGGGCTATATTTGAACCAGGAGCTACAGTTTGCTGAACCTTGGTTTAAAGTATTTGAAAATGTTTTAAGGATACTGTAGAATGTAATAAATGGACATTATGTGCATTCTTATGTTAATACATTACCTGAGTTTTATGTTACTTTCCGCATAAATTTTTTTAAGTAAAATTTATCACAAACAAAAAGGATCTCACTGGGATATGTTGGTTCTTTAATTTTGTTTCGGAGATTGCTTAAAATTAGGGACTTCAGTTTTTTCCTTATTTTATTATGTGAACCTGAAATCATTTGTATTACAAAGAGTTAATTTATAATTCTGCATAGTAACTGGGCTTTGTAATGAAAAGGATGTACAGTCTAACTCTCCCAAGTGGAAAAACAAATGGCTGCTGCTTTTCCATTGTGTTCCTTTTGTTTCATATCTAGAGCATTGTTTCACATATTGTGAGATTGAGGTCCCTTGAGAGACTGATTTCATCCCGAAAGAGCTAAGACTGATGTAGGGAAAATGGAAACAAGAATGTTGTATTTTTCTATTTCAATTGCCTTCATTGAGGTCTAGGCAAAAGCCAGGTCACATATTGTGTTTGGAACAGCAAGTGGTCATTCCCCTTTTAACAGTCTAAAGGGAAGTGAGCCAAAAACAAAAAAACAAAAAAAAAACACTTTCCTTTCCACCTGTTAATATGTGCTGTTAGAATGTCTCTATTCAGTTAAAAATAAATGGAGAAAAACTGGATAGACAGACTTCTAAGGAAAATATCTATTTCTGTTGCATAGTAGCTTTTAAGCATTTTTATTTTCCTGCTTTTCGAAGAGTCCAGTCCCTTCCTGCTTTCACCTTTCTTCCATATTCTCTACCCTTGTATGTCCATACACAAAGAAAGAAAATGTTTAGTGAGATTAACCTGTTTGTTTTTCAGGAAAGACTATCTGAAAATAACTGTAGCTATTCTGAAAGTAAGATATTAATCATATAAAATGAAATAAATACTGAGAAGTGTTCCAAGCCAGTTGCGTGTATAATGACTACTGTTGTGTTTTAAAGGTAGAAACCTTCCTTCATGATGTTGCATTGCAGTAGCAGGAAAAGTCCCTTGACTCCTTCTTTTGAATCTGCAGAGTAAGGGCAGGCCTGTATGTGAAGAGAAAGGATATTTCTCCTGGGAGGCTCTGCTGAGAAGCACAAGGTTCCTAGCCCATTCCTTAGTATTCCACGGGAAGACTGTTGTGATTATTTCCTTTCCCCAAGAACGTGGCATGTAAAATGAAACTTTATTACTCTAGGTTATATATTTGTCATGTGTTCGTTCATTCATATTTATTGAATATGTACCTGAATATATAGCTTTCCCAGAATTGTAGTTTTTCAAGTTCTAAGGTTTACATTAAAAAAATAATTGATTCTAGATCAATTCCTTTGTAGTATCAATCAGTTAATATGTACATTTGTCCAATTTCCAAAGGAAATCTCTTTTGGAGAAATGATTTAAATTTTCTAATGGTCCCTCACAAGAAATAGTTTTAAAATAACAAGTTTTCCATTACGGAAATAATGTAAATTCCTGCTTTTTATTCTCTTGTATTCCAGGCTCCACTTTACATTTTTTAAAGAAGGTGACTTGCCTGAGATTGATCACATTCATGAAAATAAGTAACAAAATTTGCACCAGTTTCCTATACAGTAGTCCATTGGCATTCTCAAAGAATTTACTCAAGACTTTTATAACCACTTTAACAGTATTTGCCCAGTGAAGTGTAACTGAAAACATTTAAGGGCCCCTTTAGACTTTAGTGAGCCTGTTGTTTTGCTAAGGTTCATCACTTTTTTTCAACCACATTTTAAATTTCTTTCACTCAGTTTTCATCACCATCATTGTAAATCGACTTTGTTTTTGGTGCCAATTTAGAGCAAAAAATATAACTTTTCTCACTGCATGGGAGTTATTGTGTATGTCACCATGAGTAGAAAGCACAAATCTTGAGCTTAGGATCAGATGCTTTGGAGTCACTTGGTCTTGTTCACTGTTGATGTGGCTTGCTTCCATGTACCAGTGGGATTCTGATTCATGCTTCAGAAAAGTGACAAACATTTATATATCCCATATTTTCAGTACTCAGGGAAGCAAGGCACTGCCAAGATACTGCCACAGGACCACTCTGCTTAGGTTATGCTTTATATATTTTTAAGAAACCAAACAGTTCCTTCTTTTGATCCCTCTCAATTAAAATTCTAGCCCAGACTTTCCATTCAGGATCTTACAGTGCCACCTACCCCAGGCCCATATTATGGTTCCTCCCATTATCATATTATTACAGCATCAGGAGCTAGCTGGTCCTTTCCCTGTATATTTCACTGAGACCAGCTGGTATTTATTCATTCAACAAATATTTGAATGCCTAAATAAATAAATATTTGAGGCACTGTTCAGGTACTTGACATACAGTAATGCACAAACAGACCTCACAGAATTTATATTCTGGTGGAGGGAATGTAAAACAACCTATCTGTTTTTGTCATTGTACTTTCAGTTCTACTTTTTGACAAAGGCTTATTTTCTTAGATTACTTTTTTGCCCTTGTTTACTCATTTCCAAAAAATACTTTTAGACTTATTTTAATATTATTTTGCCCTGGTCATTTCTTCACTGGTTTTATATAGCTCTTAATTCTTTTAACTCTGAAAAAGAAGCCTCCTTTCCTTGTGTTCTAAGGTTTTTGGTGTTTTTTGTTTGTTTGTTTGTTTTTGTTTTTATGTCCTTTCCACCTTAGATAGGGTACCCAGACTGGTTAAGCAGAAAAGGAATTGATTATAAGAGTAGCAGGTAGCTCATAGAATCAACAGGTGGGCTAGAATTCAAGCTCAGGGTAAGGAAACATGCTACAGCTAAGATGCTGGCACAGGTATAGTCTACTTGGGAACTTATAAGCAGGGGATTTCAGTGAGGACGAGTCTTGGATAGAAAGGATCCAGGATACTTAACCTGACACTAGATAGATGGTTGATCCTGCTGGGACATGATACCATATTGAGGGCTTAAGATTGGTTACTGCTCTGCTTCTGGCAAATGAACTACTCAGCAATAGCCAGATGACCCCAAGAAGGAGAAGTCTATGCTATTGGATCTGGGCAGTCTTCTGCCACCATGACCCTTTTGTTCCTGAGCCTATTAAGCCTATACTGGTGTAACTAGAGAAAAGGCTGATTGACATCCACAGAGTAGATTATTTAGTCTACACATTTAAGAGCCTCCTCTGTCTTGGGACCTTTGGGTTTGCATTCACATACAAAAAAAATTTTTATTTTTGAGATTATAGGCCCATTTTGGAGAAGTCCAGTCACATACTGCTTTTCTGGACTCCTAATACCAGTTCTCTAGAACTCTTCCAAGCTCTTGTTGCTTGCAGGTCCCTATCTTGTTATACCATTAGCTATAGCCCATGAATCAATGTAACTTCTTACCTGAGACCATCTTTCTACTGATAACATAGACAGTGATTGAAGTTCTGCCTGCTAGGGTCACCTCTGAATGGAGTTATAATCCTACAGTAGCTCACTCTTGGCTGGGGCTAGCTATTGTAAGCCAGGCTGTAATTGTTTCTTCATGAGTCATTTGGTCAGAGGGAACTCTCCTTGAAGCCGTAGGTGTGTTTTAAGGAAAGGATTGTAATATGGCAGAAGCAGGCATTCTGAGAATGTGCTACTTTCCCATATCTTTGAGATCTACCCGGCCACTTGAAGATGAATGCAACTGGTCCCTGACATCATGAGTTGGTGAGTTCAGTAACACTCCATTCATGAAAGGTAACTTGACTTGATGATCTCTACATGTTCTCTCCTGTTTAGTTTCTATGAGGAACTAGTAGCAAAAGCCAAGTCCCTTTTAATTATGTAGGGTTAATCTCCTCATCTGCACTTGTGTCTTACTATGGCATCTAGAGTACATGTCTATGGCCTCATCATCTTTATGTCTTCGATAAGATAGATTAGTGTGATGTCCTGTGAAGTCGGTGATATGTTTCACTGACTGAATTTGAGGCACAGAGTTGAAGAGCTGATGTTCCCCTAAGGCTGAAGCTCTTAAACTTTGGTGTGCATCAGAATCATCTGAAGGACTTGTTAAAACACAGATCACTGGCTCCACCCCTGAGTCCCTGAATCAATAGGTCTGGGATGGGGTGGAAAAATTCCACATCTAACAAGTTCCTAGGGGATGCTGATGCTGCTCACTCAGGGGCCACTCGTTGGGAACCACTGCTCTAAGGCAAGTTGGCAAAGATATGCTGCTGTCCCTGCTGGGTAAGAACAAATTGCTTTTGTAGAAGAAAAAACTGGCTAGCTTAGAGAGGCATAGAAGGTGCCTGAGCTTTACTATTTGCTACAGGAAAGAGACCACATCTGGAGAATCACCTTAGCCAATTGAGTTGAGGTTGCTTAAGACAATCCACTGGAAAGTTGAAATGAGCAGGTGGTGGGAACTGTTACCCCGAGTGTGTTTCTAGTGGTGTTGCCAATCTCTGAAAGTCCCCTTAATCTGCAGTATGGTTTTTGATTTTCTATCATGGTAGGGAGGGAGACCCTAATGGTTTTTGTTTGGTCCCTACCATAATAACATTTACCCAGGAAACAAATATGACGATTGTGCTTTTGCTAAATACAGCTATTTTAAGTGTACATACATGAACTTGGAAAATTGCAGTGGGTTGGATTTAGGTCTCACTGAACCCTTGTCAAAAGCCCATTTATCATCTTACCTCCAAAAGCCCAGTCTCTGAAGCTAGCACAATGAATCTAGAATCTCTGAGAAATAACCCCGTATCAGTATGTCTTAGCCCCATCTAAAATTGTATTATTTCCTCCTCAATTTGTAACCCTCAGAAACCAATATAAATTACAGTCTTACAACTAGTTTGTAGGTCTTTTTTTCAGATTCGATTTTGACTTGATGCTCCTAAGGCATGCTGGGGTGAAACTCTCGTTATAGGTTGAGACATTGAAGACTGGTGGGATGGGGCAGGGGGCTGTTTATTTTCTTCTTACAGAAAGGGTCTACCTTGAGAACTGCAGGTTCCGAGCACTCTGTGATATCCTGAGCCTTGTCATGTGTCCCCACTACAGAACTCTAGGTCTCACTGTTTCCTAGTTACAATATCACCAGGTCTCTTACATGAATGGGAAGCACATTAAACTGATATAATTTAGCCACCTGCAGATCAAACTGCTTGGTTTTCAACTCCTTAAGCCTTAAGTCCTTTTAGTCCTTGTGTGTGTGTGTGTGTTTCATTTTTTTTTTAAAGACAGGGTCTCACTCTGTTGCCTGGGCTGGAGTGCAGTGGCACAATCATAGCTCAGTGCAACCTGGAACTCCTGGGCTCAAGTGAGCATCAGGCCTCAGCCCCAGAGGCAGCTGGGACTATAGGGCTGTGTGCATCCAGAACCTGCTAATTTTTTTTTTAAGAGACAGGGTCTTGCTGTGTTGCCCCGGCTGGTCTTGAACTTCTGGCATAAAGCAGTCCTTCCACCTTGGTCTCCCAAAGTGCTGAGATTACAGGTGTGAGCCTCCGTGCCCAGCCTAGTGTTTTGCTCCCCACCTTGAGTCAAAAATTCAGAGATGCCAGTTTGTTATTCTCTTCCTAAACCAAGCAGTACCGTTAGAAGTCAACACCCTACCCTACAATCTGAATAACTCATGCTTTTTATATTATTTTCTGGTTCTCTGGCAGCAGCCACTCATTTGATCTCCCATAGCCTCATGTTCACGGGGCACATCACTCTAATATGTACAGAGAAGCTAAGCGAAAACCATGCTAAGTGCTTACAAGGATAACTTAATTCACTTTGCCATGCATTGCCAGATTTCCATCTTTAAATACTAACAGGATGCTCACTGCCTTTGGCCTCAGACCAGAAACCCAGTTCTAGAGTTCCTCCTGTTTTGCTGAGATCACTTGCAAACCATTCTGTATGTTTTTTTTCTGTACTGGTTGGTCTTCTTGATTACAAACAACAGAAACCAATTCTGACTAAGGAGAAAATAGATAGCTATTGGACAGCTTGTAAGATTAATGGGAAGGCAGGAGAACCAGGTTCAAAATGTAAGGAGGAGCAAAGGGAACTGGGGCATAGCTAAGGTCATACCACAGGATTAGTCTGTCACCAGTGCCAATACCATTGGATACTTCCTGAGCCATTGTCACTGGACACTTATTTGGCCACTGCAAGAATTACTGATCGCATTGCAGCTTCCTCAAATAATCTGACTATATCTGTTCTTTTGCATAACCCTCTCCCCAGGAATCACAATACCCAGAGTATACAAATGGCCAAGCTTAGGTCAGGAGCCTATGTTTTCATTGCCAGGTTGTATCCCTGAATCCCTCTTGGCTTCCATGGTGTCTTACCTACTTTTGGATTCCCCCAAATAGTAAATATTCACTCTAGAGCACAGTGCAAAACAGTGTTACTCTCTGGGAACAGTGATTCATACTTGTAATCCCAGCATTTTGGGAGGCTGAGGCAGGAGAATCACTTGAGCTCAGGAGTTCAAGACCAGTCTGGGCAACACAGACTCTCTCTACTTGGGAGGCTGAGGCCTGAGGCTCGCCTGAGCCCAGGAACGGGAGGCTGCAGTGAACTATGATTGTGCCACTGCACTCCAGCCTAGGCCACAGAGTGAGAACCTATCTCTTAAAAAAAAAAAAAAAAAAAAGTTCCTTACCAAGGAGAAAATTTCACTGTAGCACCTACAGTTGTTGTGAAATTGATCTCCAGTTCTTCTACTCAATTCTTTGTTACCCTCTTCCTAAACTTTTGAGCCATAAATCTCCTTAGTGGTCATCAAGTTCATCACTCTCACTTTACTGATGGATACTCTGAGACTCAGAAACAGAAAACTACCTGCCAAAGGAAGCACAGGTAGTTAAATTGAATAGTTAGAATTAAAGTATTAGAATTAAAGAAGAGTTAGAACCTAGTTAGAGTTAAAATGCTGGCATTATTTCCAACGAAGGATTATATAAAATACTCCATGTATTTTGATTTTGATTCTCGTTTTTCATTTTTCTTACTGTTGGCTCAGGCTGTTTTTCACGATAGAGATGTGAATTGCCTTCTCAGATGTCCTCTTCTTTCTCATCTCTGCCAGTACTAATAGTAACTGCTGTTTCCAGGGATTTCTGCCAGGGACTGACCATTTCCTTAAAGGAGCTGACCTTTTATTTCTTGAGTTTTGAAACTGTAGTAAATAGCACTGTTTTGGTTATTGAATGGTAGAATCTCAGAACCAACATTGATAGTTATTAGATGAGTTTTTTTGAGAATGAAATTTGAAAGGAGGAGTTTATAAGTGAGATCATGAAGGCACTGGGTTACTAAGAGAGTTGAAGAAGGTGGTATCACTAAAGGGGAGTAAAAGGAACAGACTGATGTGACCAGGTTTGATATCTACTCAATTCATGGATTTGCACTTTAATTCATGAGTTTAATTCACAGGTTTGGCACTTACGATGCTAAATGCTAGTTTAATAACATGATGAAATTCATAGCATAAAATTAAGGACATAAGAAATATCTCAATGTGTCATGTTAGATTTGGTTTCTGAGAATGGTACCCAGGACATTTTGAGGAAGAACATAAAATATTTCGATCATGATTTTTACTTCAAAAGACTGCAAATATGTTCCTCCTAGTTATGTTTCAACAGATTGGTATAACGAGTTCAATACTAGGCTGACTACCCATTATTTAAAGTGCTGTGATTTGTTCTGAAAGTATTCTATATGATGGAATACTTGCTTTTGCTTCAGGAGATACATCATCATCTGGAATGTAATCAACATAGCTTGAGGTTTTATAGTGTTTGATATGTATCCTGTGAACATTAATTTTTTTAAACTGAAGAGTTTCTTTCATGTGGAAGAGTCCCAATCCTCTTGATATATTTTCTTCCCTTCATCCTCATTGGCATTTTTGTCTGTCGCTGTGCTTTGGGAAAGGGTAATTTTCAGGGAGAAATGGACAGCAGCACAGAATGAAGGTTAAAGAGGACATACTCTGGAGTCATAGGAACATTAGTCCTAGTTCTGCTTCTTACTACTATTGTGACTATACAAGTTCCTTAACCTCTCAGAGTCTCAGTTGCCTCAGCTGCAAGGTGGAGAGAACAAGTTGTAATAAAGGAAAATGGTATATGAAAAAGCACAGTGCCTGGTTTTTGGTAAGTACCAAATGAGCCAAAGCTCTGATTTATTATTAGTAGCCATAGAATTGGTAAAAGTAGCACTCAATCAGGAATAAAGATACCTAGCTTCTAATTCAGAGTACATTTTGGAATGTGAGTAACAATTTTAATAAGAAATTGGCTTCAGTTTTCTCACTTGATCCAAGGGCTTAGATTAGGTCAGTGGTTTTCCATCTGTGATCTCTGGAGGTACTTTGAGGTCACTGGTAGCAAAGGGGAATGGTGAGAGGTATCTCAGCAGGGAGAGCTTCCTTTTCAGCCCAAGAAACTGTGCTTTTATTTGTTTACTATATTGGCCTCCTTTTAACTTCTTATTTAAGGAAAATGTTTCTTGGCAAAATGTGTATGTGTGCATGCACAGACACACATACACTTCAAAAATAATTAACTTAAAGGTTTTCTCTCAAGTCCCTTCCAAGTCTAAAATTCTTTAAGGCTGTTTATCTGCAACTGAACTTGGAAGTTGGTGGCCCACACTGGATCTGAACTGAGACTTGATTTTTCTGTGTGTGTGTGTGTGGTGGGGAGGGGGAGGGGGTCCTGTTTCAAATGTGTAGATTAAAGTGCCAAAATCTAAAATTTGAGAAATTACACATAACAATCTAAGTTCTGTTTTCTTGGGGAAAATGGATATACCTGACAATTCTATGCCCCCATTTCCAAATAATAGTCTGCTGGGGTTGAGTAGCAGCTGCTTCCCAAATACTCCCTATTGTCTTACAAGCATTTGAGTTTACCTGGCTGGCCTCTGAAGGTATCTGAGTTTTCAGCATTCAGTTTATCCTCCACACAGTGCAGGAATATCAACATTATTGGATTAGCCAACTTTGGCACTGTAGAAGAATTAAATTAGGGAAGTGACTTGTGTTTTCCATGTAAGAAAATTGTTTTAGTATAGCAAAAGTACATGTATTGCATTCATTTTGCCTGCCCTTGAACTAGGTAATTACTTCTTAAGTGCTGACCACCAGTTAATCATGGCTTCTGAGTTAGAAGAACTAAATAAACACAGTGTGTTTTAATTCTTTCCACCAAAGGATCTGATTACCAGATAGTCAAAAAATTTAGGAACTAGGCTTTTTTGGGTCAGTAAACAAAGAGTTTACTAGAGTTTACTAGTTGCCCGCAGCTCCCCTTCTCCTACCTCAGGTTCAGAGAAGGATTTGCACACCGTCTGGGCACTCTCTCCCCCTCACGATGGAGGAAACTGAGAAAAGTACCGTGCTGTTTGCACTCCAAGTTCCTGTGAGGTGACAAAGGATCCAATCTCAGAGCATCATTCAAATAAAAGCAATAACATATGTCAACGGTGGCAACCCTGTCTCTGCTTAGTCACTTTGCCCTATCAGGACAGGGGAACTTCCCACTGGTCTGACATCCTCCATAGCTATTGTCCTCTAATTGTTGGGTGTGGGTTCTGTATATGCCCTTTAAGTCAGACTTAATTGTTAATTGTAGTCTATAATCAAAGCTTATATTTACCTATTAATTTTTGTCTGCTTGACCGTTCATTTACTAAAGAAGATATATTGAAATTTCTCATGACCGTGGAATTGTCCATTTCTCCCTATAGTTTTATTGCTTTTTGTTTATATGTTTTAAGTCTAGTTTTAAGGTGTGTACAGTGCTCAGTAATGCATTTTAAAGTATATTTGTTGCACTTTATCCAGAACCTGAATGTTTTGTGGCAGGAGATATTTAATTGGCCATACTGATGAAAGAAGTTGTCATTCCTTCTTTTTGTATTTCAAAAATTTCCCAAAGCTTATAGGGAGCCCTTTCCTTATTTTTTTAATGCAGTTATAGATTTTGTTTTTTACCTTTAAACCTTTTCTTTCATTTCAATGGCATTTCTAGTGGAAGGAGATGCTAATATGTAGTCAGTGCATTTCCCTTGAATGAGAATTTTCATCTTCTCTCACTCTATTTGTTCTCCTTAGGTAGTTTCAGCCAATTATTTCAATTACCACTTTTATACTGATGACTTTTAAATCCATATCCTTAAAGTCTCACCTCTACATAGCTTTATTTAACCACCTGCTAGTAGATATTCCACACTCAAATGTCCCATGGGCACTTCAGACTGTCCATCAACTGGTAAATTGTTAAGAAAAGTATGATACAGCCATACAGTGGAATATTACTCAGCAATTGAATGAACTACTGATGCATCAAACAACATGACTGAATCACAAAACAATGATGCTGAGTGAAAGAAGCCAGACAAAAAAGAAAACATACTATATGATTCCACTTATGTAAAATTATAGAAAATACCACTCTGCAGTGACAGCAGGCAGATCAGTTGTTGTCAGGCGTGAGAGTTACTGAGGGGCTGAGGAGAATGGAAGGGCGGGAGGGATGACAAGGGAGCCAGAGGAAACTTCTGATGGTGAGGGATATATTTATTATCTTGATTGTGATAATCATTTCAAAACCTATCAAACTGTATACTTTATACATGTTCAGTTTATCATACATCAGCTGTACCTGAATAAAGCTGGAAAAGAAAACCCTCAATACTAAAAGGCTTTGAACAGAAAAATAATAGTCCTTACCCACCTTTTCTACCCACATCCCAGTCCTGCCCTTGAGAGGCAGCCTCTTTGAACTCTTTTAGGTGTTCCTCTGGTATGCAGGCCACATTCTAACTAACAGGTTTACTCTGTTGGTTATAGATTAATCAGTTTAGAACTTCAGGCTGTTTCTGTTTATTCTTTCCTATTAGGGTAGTTGATAATTCATTTCTCTTACCCTGCCACTTTTACTTCTCCTAATACAGTTTTTGATTAAATGAATAGTCACTGATAACCTTACTAGAAATATTAAATATTGCATACTGCTGAGTCAGGTAGTATACTCTGAGTACATTTATGTTTTTAATACCCTCCTGACAATTAACACAGTAGCTGTATTTTGCTTTGTTTTTTATGTAACAATGTCTGACTGTTTTTAGATATCCTAACAGACTTGTCATACACCTGGCAGCAATTTTCCTAGTGCTCAAAATAACATATAATCTGTCAATCTCAATCCCCACTCCTTTCCCTTGGAGACCTTTCTTCCTCAGCCATCTGCCCTTCTGTCAAATGTGCTCTGATTGCTTCTGGACTAGATTTGTAGTTGTCACACGGAGAATTTCTCTTGTCATTCTTCACTGTTGAATCAGCTAATTCCTGGGTCCCATATTATTTTCCTTCCTGGTTTATTCATATCTTCCTTCAATTTATTTCAGGAATATTACATCTTCTAGTTGCTTCCTAAACAGGGATGCTTGAAAGTTTAAATTTTGTATTCCTTACAGCGCCAAAAATATCAGTAGTCTACCCTCTAAATGTTTGAGTGGATCTAGAATTCTAGGTTGAAATGCATTTTTCTTTATAATTTTATAGTTATTTTTTCATTTTTTCCTAGCTTCTGATATTATCAAATATTCACAGTTTAATTTAGTTACATGTATTCTGTTTTTTTCCCCCCTCTGGAAACATTTATGATCTTCTCTGTCTTGATGTTCTGAAATGTTCTGAAATGTTTTATTGATATGCTTTTTCAGTGTTCATTTATTGTTTTGGAGAATCATGTATTTATTCTGTAAATATAGAGAAATGGCCACTGTTTTAGGCACTGGAGCTAGAGCAGTGAGCAAAATAGAAAAAATCCTTTCCCTCTTAGAATTTACATTCTAGTGGTGAAGGCAAAAATTAAATAAACTAGTGCATAATGAAATGTCAGATAGTGATAAGGGCTTAAAAGAAATGCAAACCAGGGTAATGAGAAAGATAAGAACAGGATAATTTTAGATAGGATGGGCAGGAATGCCTCTTTGAGGTGAATTGAGCAGAGACTCAAATGCTCAAATGAGGGCACAAGACTCACTATCTGGGTGAAGAGGTGAGGGGAACAGCCAGTGCAAAGACTCTGAGACAGAAACACACGTGAAACTATGAAAAGCAAAAGTCCAGTTTAGTGGCAGTGGAGTAAATAAGAGACAAAGTGGCCAGAAATGAAACTGGAGACATAGCAGGAAACCCGGAAATTTAAGGGCTCCTGGGAATTGGAAAAGACTTTGGAATTTATTTTATTGGAGTCTTTGAACAAGGATACACTTACATTTTAAAGAATCACATTGGTTGGGAAATTGACTGTAAGATTAGCAAGTGTGGGAGATAGTGAGACCTGTTAGGAGGCCAGTTTAGTAGTTGAGGTGAAAGACAATAGTGGCTTAGATTGGGTGGTAATAGTGAGAAATGGTCAGATTTGGAATATACTTTAAAGGGAGAGTCAACAGGATTTGCTGATGGGTTGGAGATGGGATGAAAGAAGAGAGGAGTAAAGAACGAGTTGTAAGACCAGCCTGGCCAACATGGTGAAACCTCGTCTGTACTAAAAATACAAAAATTAGCTGGGCGTGGTGGTATGCGCCTATAGTCCTAGCTGCTTGGGAGGCTGAGGCAGGAGAATTGCTTGAACCTGGGAGGCAGAGGTTGTGGTGAGCCGAGATTATGCCACTGCACTCCAGCCTGGGCAACAGAGCAATACTCCATCTCAAAAAAAAAAAAAAAGAAAAGAAAAAAGAGTGAGTTGTAAGATTCTTGGCCTGAGCAACTTGGTGAATGGTGGCATTATTTACTGAGATGGAGAATACTAAGGGAGTGTTTGGGAGGCAGAGATATGGTGAGATTGAGTTGTATTTTGCATACTTTGGGTTCGAGATGCCCATTAACAGCCAAATGGGGTTGTCCCAGAGCAGATGCTCATTCAAGTCTATGGTTCACGGTAGAGATGGAGGCTGGATGAGTTTCCCCTGAGAGTCAGTAGAGATAGAGAAGAGGTCTTGGGGACTGAGCTCTGGAGCATTTCAGTGATCATAATTGGGAAATGGAAGAGGACCAGAAAAGGAACAGCCAATGAGACAGCTAGAAGTCCAAGAGAATTTGTGTCCTAGAAGACAAGTGCAAAAGGGGCCTCAAGGGGAAGCTAGGAGCTACTGTGTCGATTGCTGTTAAGAGTTGAGTAGAAGGAACATTCAGAATTTACCATCAGATTTGACAATGTGGAGTTTCTTGGTGACTCTGACAAGTGATTTCCCTGGAATAATCCATATCTTCTTGAAAAATATATGATTGAATAAAATAGTAGTATTCTATTGTGTCTGAAGAGTTCATAAGTCTGCTAGAGGGAGATTTAAAGATTCTTTTGGAGTATAAGTGAAAAAGTATATACTTTAAACAGTAAATATATTAATTTTATTCATCTATTATTAAAATGTTTTCTAACTGTATCTTGATGTCTTTAATAGCATTTTCTTCCTCTTGCAAATCTGGAATGTTCACCAAACATTGAAACTTTCCTCTGCAAGGCATTTGTACCAACCTGCACAGAGCAAATTCATGTGGTTCCACCTTGTCGTAAACTTTGTGAGAAAGTATATTCTGATTGCAAAAAATTAATTGACACTTTTGGGATCCGATGGCCTGAGGAGCTTGAATGTGACAGGTAAATTATGTTTTTCATGGAAAGCTACTAATGGTATTTTACTACTGGTACTAGCTCTCTGGGATATTAGTGACAGGCTTTCCTTATTTAATTCCATAAATGTTTATTACACACTTAATATATGCCAGGCACTATAGTGCTAAGTGTTGTGGACACAAAGGTGAGCAAAAAACAGACTTGGTTCTTGTTCTCAGGGAACTTACAGTGAGGTGAGAGGGACAGGCAGTAATCACTTATGCAAATAAGTGCAAAATTATGACTGTGATAGATACAACAAAGGAAAGGTAGACAGTTCTATGAGAATATATAATGATAGCTTTGACCTAAACTGGGGAAAAGCGAAGGAAATGACTGTTGAGCTAAAGTATGAAGGGTAAGGGTAAGACAGAGGTAACCAGGCAATGAGAGGAGGGAAGAGCATTTTGGGCAGTGGGAATAGCTTACTCAGAGACCCTGCAGAGCCTGAACAGGGAGTGAGGGAGCATGGCATATACAGGGAATTAAAAAACTAGTATAGCTGGAGTGATGAGAGTAAGAATATGATGCAAGATAAGGAAGGAGAGAGAAGCAGCAGTCAGACCATCCAGGGCCCATCTTGCATATTTTTATGCTGAAAGCAATGAGGTCTTCAATATTTTAAGATAGGAATGGGTAGCACGATCCTGTGAGCTTCTGTATAGAGCATGGCACCTGTGTCAGTCTCCTGAGGGTTGGGCAGCACTCTGTGGCAGTTTCTGTTAGGAATCCAGGACACTTCCATCCTACAACTCTGTCAGCCAGGTGGATGGGAGAGAGAAGGTAGAGAACCCACACCTTTTCTTGAGTGCCTCAGATGGGAAGTGTTACACCTTTTCCACATGCATTCCTGTTGGCAAGATGTCAGTCATGTGGTTATAACTGAAACAAATAGTAAATGTGTGTCCCGAAGGAAAAAAGTATTCAAGGCAGAGGACATGTCAGGTGCTGCCAGTCAAAAAGAATATTACACTATGCTATTTCACTAGAGTGATTGGGGCAAAGGACAGATCACAGTAGGTGAAGGAGTGAGGAGAAAGTGAAGCCAGAAACAGAGTTCTTAGGGAAGTTGGCTATAAAAGAGGAAAGTTTATGAGTTTAATGGGAAAGAACTATTTTAAGAATTACTAGGAAAAAGGAAGAGGCAAGCATATATGGGGTAGAAGAGGTCTTCAATAGTAGTTTTCTAAGAAGGAGGTAGGATCCCAAGCATAGATGACATTTTGACCGTGGAGGAACATCTGTTTTAACAGTAGGAAAGGATAGGACAGCTGTGGATATAGGTAGGTTTGTGTGTTTTGTAAGAGTTGTTGCAAGAATTTCTTTCTGATGGTTTCTATTTCCATTGTGACATAATAAGAGTCAAGGAGGTCCTCTGTTGTGAGTCTGGAAAAGAAGGATATGTATTCAAGAGAAGTGGTCATTATGGAGCATAGGAGAATGAGTCAACTAGAGAGGCTTCGTAACATTTCAGGTAAATCAGGTGATCCTGAATTTGTGGAACTCATCTGGCCTATTGAGAACTTCTCCAGCTGTGGTGGGATGCTTGGGACTAAGCACAGAGAAGGCAAATAGTTGTGGTTAGGGTTTTGTCAGATGGATTCAGTGCAAAGATAAAGATGCACTAAAAAATGAAGGATAATGAGAAGGGTGTTACTGAAACAATAGCCTATGAAAGTCTAAATGGATGGGGAGCGAAATGAAGAGAGAAAAGAACTAATGTATGGAGACAAGCTGGAGGAGATCTATCCCAATGAGGTTTGTTTTTTTTTTTTAAGGCATAATGAGAATTTTTTAAAAAATGAATTGCAAGGATAGGAACTTGCAGACGAAGGGCAGGATGCTTGAGTTGATTTTTGGAGATAGTATGTACTTGCAGGTTGTGGCAGGGTTCCCTGTGTGATTTTGATTACCTGGGTGGCCACTGTGGGTTAGGGATAGTCATTGGAGATGAGGAGGCTAAATAGCTGAGAAGCCAGAGTGTGGATGGCTTGTTCTTGGTCAAGTCACCAAGGATGATGACAGCAAAAGCAAAGGAGAGAAAACTGATGATTCATTTAACTCATATTTCTTGCACTCTTACTGTGTGCCAGGACTGTTCTAGGCACTAGAGTTATAACAGGCAAAAATTTCTGCCATCATGAACCTTACATTTTAGTGGAGGGAAGGAGAAGATTCAGTAAGTAAGTTATATTTATATGAGAAGATGGCGAGGCCTATGGAGAAGATACTTGCTCTTTCATGATGAGATTGCCTACTCAGTTTCAAAGCAAGGGAGGTTATAACTTGAAAAAATTTACGCTGGCATCTGTGCTTAGTTTCTAACTCTGTTGGAGTTTTGGTCTTTGTAACTTGATTTTTTGAGAAACAGATAGTTTTTAAATAATTAAACTAAATCAAATTTATTCATGTTTGGGAATGCTTGATACATTGAATTGGGAAGTAGAATTCATTTTTAAAAATTGTTTAAGCCCTACATTAAACCATATCCCATTAATATAAAGCAAACCCATAAACACCCTTTTATACAATGTTACTTGGGTCAGTTGCACATAAAAATAATTCTAGTATGGCCTATACTGGAGAATATTTTTTCATTTCTATAAATAAGACCTTCAGGCTTTTGTGGCATCTTATTTACTTTGAAAACACACACAAAGAAAGAGGGGAACCTCTGATTAAAACATAAAATCTAGCTCATTGAAAGATTTCTAGCATAATGAAAGATTTAACATAACTGTGGTAAAAACATGAAGGCCACATCTATTATTTGAGAAACAGCAGAACTGTGTGGTTATGACATGCATTAGGCTCTTGGTTCCCCAGGAGAATGCCTTTGCCTTGGAAGAAAAAGGTGCATTCGTTCTTTGAGGTCTGTAGTTTCCTCAGCTCATCAGAGCACAGGCACATTCTTTTCTACGTGAAGAGTTTTGTAAACTGAACTTTGTTTTCACTTCCAGCTCCAGCCATGGTAGCTTGCCAATAGATGAATTCCACTCATTTGACCCATAGTGCTCCTTCTCTTCATTTCTCCCTCTTTCCTCACAGCAGTGCATGTCCACCATACCACCTGAGAGTCTGTGGAATCTTATTTTCTGTTATACTTGTTTCCTTACACTCATTTTCCTGTCTTTATTATGATAGTCAAACTTTTTCTCCTCAAAGGTATAGCTGACTTGCTTTCATGAAAACACACTTTCCTAATATGATTTATCAGAGGCCTTTCCATACCTCAGCCACTATGCTATGACAGATTTAATAATTAATAAGTGCATTTCAAAGTGAAAACGTTACAAACATGCTTAACAGATGTTTTTATAACATGAAATATTCTACTGCGTTAAGATCAAAATGCTGACTGTACTTGTTCCATATACCTTCAGACCAGTGTTAATGTAATATTTTGGCAAGGTGAATCGTCTTTTTTGGATATAAAACTCTTAGCATAAGCCAGGAATGGTGTTGCACAGCTGTATTCTCAGCTATTTAAGAGGATTGCTTGAGTCCAGGAAATCAAGACCAGCCTGGGTAACACAGCGAGACCCAGTCTCCATTTAAAAAAAAAAAATCTCAGGCATATACAGGCATATATTTAAGACAAATATTCTATCTGGACTTTTCTGTGATAGTGAATAAACATGATGAATACTGACGGACTTGATCGTTTGCAATTAGAGTTCATGTGGAGAAAATAAGATTTTAAGCACAATTAACTTATGAATGAATGTATCCATTCACTGACCTTTTCCACATTAGTCTTGATTAATTATTTTTTTTCCTGTTCTCTAGACAGTGGAGGCTGGTAATTTATTCTACTGATACAGTGAGACCTCATATAATAAACTGGGGAAAGAAACTGGTTAGCTTTTTGTTTTATTTTTAGACTGAAGAAACTGTAGAACCTATGTGGAACTTGCACACTTCTGGTAGATACATAATCATTTTCAGGAACAACTTAGTAATATATAGTAAAATGGCAGATGCTTAACCCTGCATCCTAGGAAATCCTCTCCCATAGAAACTCTTACACAGAGAGTCGTGCACAAGAATATTGATTGTAGATTCTTCCTAATTATTTTAATGGGAAAAAATCTAAAAGTCCATCATAGAAGAATGATTAGTAAATTGTGATATACTTAGACACTGGAATACTACCATACAGTTGATAAAATGAATAAAGTTGACCCACATCTGTCAACATGGATAAATCTAGAAAATATAGTGTTAAATTTTAAAACGTAAGTTATAGCATGCTATATACAGCATGATGTCATTTATATAAAGTTCAAAACTTGAAAAACAATACTTTATAAGGTTATGGTTAGTAAATAATGTAATAAAAATATTTTTTTAAATGCTTGAGAGTAAAAACTGAATTTGTGGTAATGAATACTTCTGAGGAGAGAGAGAAGGAAATAAGACCAGAAAGGGGTCCCCACTGTATCTATAATGTTATATTACTTTATTTTAAAATGTATAAAGCAAAATTGACATAATATTAAGTTTTAATAAAGCTGGTAGATGATTTTTTTGTATTTCATTTTATGGGCATATGTTTTAGTCTATTCTTTCTAAGGTATATTTAAAATGCTTTCTCATTTAAAACCTCCAATACTTTTTTTTTTTCCTTGAGACAGAGTCTCCCTCTGTCTCCCAGGCTGGAGTGCAGTGGCTCGGTCTTGGCTCACTGCAACCTCCGCCTCCCAGGTTCAAGTGATTCTCCTGCCTCAGCTTCCCAAGTCGCTGGGATTACTGGCACCTGTCACCACGCCCGGCTAATTTTCGTATTTTTAGTAGAGACAGGGTTTCACCATGTTGGCCAGGCTGGTCTTGAACTCCTGACCTCAAGTGATCCACCTGCCTCGGCCTCCCAAAGTGCTGGGTTTACAGGCGTGAGCCACCGCGCCTGGCCAAAACCTCCAATACTTTTTAAACCATTATAGATCCCCCAAAATAATACTGGTGTATACAAACCCAACTTAGTGATAAAGTTCTGTACGAGATGGAAATATCTCCATCTATCACTCAGGACTGTCCATAAACAAGGGAGGCAAAGAGCCCGACCTGAACAAAATGGTGATCTTCATTAAGCTGGTCCTCAGCCTACCTCTTGCTGGTATACTTGCCTTTCTTTAAAAACTTGAACTCTATCCTGTCAATCCAGAGAAGGATCTCGTTTCAGTCATTTTAGTTATCATCGCCTTAGTTATATGGTTGCTTCACTTTTCTTATGGGCATGAGAAAATAAAAGTGAATAGACAAGACAGTTCATATGATATAAAGACATAGTTCATATGCTATAAAGAGACAAGCCAGTACTTCTCTGGAAGCTACCAATTAAGATAAATTCTTAAATATTTAGCCTTAAAAACCGAAATTATTTTAAAACTGTTAACTGGCTAATTTTTTCCAAGGAAGTGCCTTTTCATGTTCACCTGCTTTGTATTTAATATAAATTATTGTGTTGAGGCCCCATTAACAGCCACAAGTTTTTAGTCAACTTCAAAAATTTCTACTCAACTCTTATCTGTAATCCATTTAGGTTTGTATCTCTTCCCATCAATCATGAATACATAAGGTAATATTTTGTAGTTGGAAAGCATAGCTTAAAATAGTGAATCAATAAAAATGTTGATTTCATATATTTAATTTTTATAATCTTTACAGATTACAATACTGTGATGAGACTGTTCCTGTAACTTTTGATCCACACACAGAATTTCTTGGTCCTCAGAAGAAAACAGAACAAGTCCAAAGAGACATTGGATTTTGGTGTCCAAGGCATCTTAAGACTTCTGGGGGACAAGGATATAAGTTTCTGGGAATTGACCAATGTGCGCCTCCATGCCCCAACATGTATTTTCAAAGCGATGAGCTAGAGTTTGCAAAAAGTTTTATTGGAATAGTTTCAATATTTTGTCTTTGTGCAACTCTGTTCACATTCCTTACTTTTTTAATTGATGTTAGAAGATTCAGATACCCAGAGAGACCAATTATATATTACTCTGTCTGTTACAGCATTGTATCTCTTATGTACTTCATTGGATTTTTGCTAGGCGATAGCACAGCCTGCAATAAGGCAGATGAGAAGCTAGAACTTGGTGACACTGTTGTCCTAGGGTCTCAAAATAAGGCTTGCACCATTTTGTTCATGCTTTTGTATTTTTTCACAATGGCTGGCACTGTGTGGTGGGTGATTCTTACCATTACTTGGTTCTTAGCTGCAGGAAGAAAATGGAGTTGTGAAGCCATCGAACAAAAAGCAGTGTGGTTTCATGCTGTTGCATGGGGAACACCAGGTTTCCTGACTGTTATGCTTCTTGCTATGAACAAAGTTGAAGGAGACAACATTAGTGGAGTTTGCTTTGTTGGCCTTTATGACCTGGATGCTTCTCGCTACTTTGTACTCTTGCCACTGTGCCTTTGTGTGTTTGTTGGGCTCTCTCTTCTTTTAGCTGGCATTATTTCCTTAAATCATGTTCGACAAGTCATACAACATGATGGCCGGAACCAAGAAAAACTAAAGAAATTTATGATTCGAATTGGAGTCTTCAGCGGCTTGTATCTTGTGCCATTAGTGACACTTCTCGGATGTTACGTCTATGAGCAAGTGAACAGGATTACCTGGGAGATAACTTGGGTCTCTGATCATTGTCGTCAGTACCATATCCCATGTCCTTATCAGGTAAAAGCTATCACTTGGATTATGTCTATGTTTATATTTAATGTAGAAAATGTTTCATGAAAATATTCTTGTATTAGTCATGGATGTAAAAGTTGATTTCAGGTGAGAAAATACAAGAGCCATAGGTAAGGATTTCCTACACATCAACTGAAACTGGGGTGAATGTTTCATGACTTCCTTCCTCAAGCTTTAGCTTCAGTTGTGTAGTAAAGTACTTCCTTTATTTTCTGAAAAATTAAATTAAGCTGCAAAGGCAGATTAATGGCAATAAAGAGCAGAGTCAAAAGAACAGACCTTGACATTGGGAGGAAAACAGAAGTCACTTTTTGCCGCGTTGGCAATTGTTTTTAATTTTTTAGTTAGTAGTAAAATATCTTATTTGGATATATTTAATTTGATCATATTATCTTATAGCTTTCTACATAGTATATACTTACAAAAACAGAATTTGCTTTTTGCCTGACTCATCTGTCATTTCTCAATTGAAAAAAACAGTTGTAACAAAATGTTTTATCTATTTCTGATTCTTATGATTAGTATAAGGGTGGTGTTTTTAAAATTAATAAAACTAAATTTCTGAAAATATAAAATTTCTTAAAGCTTTTTAGTTGAAGTTTTGTAAATATAAATTTGGTTTTGTTTTAATAGATTTTAGACATTATTCCTGCCTCTGTGTGATATTAAGTGCACTGAACAAGAGCACTGCCATCACAGTGTATCAAATTATGCAATGGAAAGGTCAAACTATTTCATATAATAGCTTATATTTCAGAAAGTTACTCCTTTATAACATTGTGGAACCTATTTTTTATGTTGGTATGTGGGGATACTAGTTTTACTTGCCTTATACCTTGTCCACAATCTGTTACCCATAGTTTGTTTTTACTATATACTTAATAAGAGGGCTGTGTCTTAATGTGATCCTGCTATATTAATAATGACTCCTAGATTCCTCAGTCTTTTTGGCAAGGTCGGGGAGAGAAAACTATTACATACTGCTAAAAAGTTTAAGATCTATGGTTTTTAAGTTTAAGATCTATGTTTCTTATATTATGTTTTATGTAAGAAATTATAAAATATAGGATATAATTTGAAAATTATAATCTTCAAGTGGAGAAGGATATAATATTCTGGTAGTTACAGAAATTACAAGATTGCTAAATTTGACTAAGTAAAAAAATTTTTTAAAAAATTCTGTGTGACAAAACAAAAACAACCACCAATCCATAATCAATGTCAAAAGACCAACTGGGAAAGTTTATTTGCATATGACATCATAGTTGAAGAGCTAATTTCTCTAATTTATAAAGAGTTGCTACAGATCAATAAGAAAAAAACCATCCATCTGATATAAAAATGAGAAAAGAGTAGGAAAAAGATTCACAGAAAATAAAAATGAAAAAACTATTCTTAAACATGTGAAAAAAGTTATAGTAAAATAAATGTAAACTTAAATTAAATTATATTTCCATGTATGATATGGCAAACATCTAAACGTGTCCTAACCACTGTGTGGTGAGACAGTAGCAAAATACATATTTTCAGACTTTGCTATTAAGAGTTAGTTTAACCTTCTGTTGAAGCAATTTCACAGTATGTATAGATTTTTAATGTGTGTACACTGATCCTGCCCTTCTGGGAATTTATAGACAGATTTGCTTACAAATATGAGAAATTAAATAATACCAAGATAGTCACTACAACATTATTTGCAAATGACAATAGATTGGAAGTAAATACCTATTAATAGGGATAGTAGAATAAGTTATGGTTCACTCACACAATGGAACAGCCTTTACAAAGAATAAAGAGCTCTGGCCGGGTGCGGTGGCTCACGCCTGTAATCCTAGCATTTGGGGAGGCTGAGGAGGGCGGATTGCCTGAGTTCAAGAGTTCAAAACTAGCCTGGGCAACACGGTAAAACCCCGTCTCTACTAAAATATAACAAATTAGCCGGGCGTGGCTGTGTGCACTTGTAGTCCCAGCTACTCGGGAGGCTGAGGTGGCAGAATTGCTTGAACCGGGAGGCGGAGGTTGCAGTGAGCCGAGATCACGCCACTGCACTCCAGCCTGGGTGACAGAGTGAGACTCCCGTCTCAAAAAATAAAAATAAAAATATAAAATAAAATAAAGAGCTCTATTTGTACTGATACTGAATGGTCTCCAAGAAATATTAGTAAGTGAAAAAGGCAAGAAATGCAGAGTATGTAATATCTTGACCCTTGTGCAATGTTTAAGGTTAGAATTTCAAAGTTTATGCCAAAAAGAAAAGTATAATTTCAATTCTTAGGAAATTTTCACATTTTACTTAATTTACTTTAACCAAGTTTTTATAATATAAATATTAATAATTTATAAAAGCTGTAAAATATTTGTTGTTATGATGAGTTTAAATGAATTTTTGTGGGAGACTCTGGTGGGGGAAAATAGGTAAATATTTAGAGGCAAATATTCTGGCAATTATAAGAGGCTACTGTATCTATCAAGAAAAAAATGTGAGGAAATCATGCCAAGATTTAGGAGATTATTCTTAAATATATTTCAGTATTTTCCCCTTTCTAGAGATTTCGTTCATAAAGCTTCTTTGTTCAGCATTTAGATAAAAAACGTATTGCACTTAGAGCATGCTTCATTATATCATTTCAAACCTTTTTAGTAAAACAGTTGAAGATTTATAATTTTTGTTCGTTTTATATTGATAATATAGACTTCTTTCCACTTTAAGTGCATCACTGAAAATATTATTATTCACTATTTTTTGTAGGCAAAAGCAAAAGCTCGACCAGAATTGGCTTTATTTATGATAAAATACCTGATGACATTAATTGTTGGCATCTCTGCTGTCTTCTGGGTTGGAAGCAAAAAGACATGCACAGAATGGGCTGGGTTTTTTAAACGAAATCGCAAGAGAGAGTAAGAAACTATTTAATTGTCTGACACTATTTTTAAATAAGCAGATCAAAATACCAGGGAACTGTTCAAATCAATGTACTAGAGTTTCATTATATCAACTGTTATTTCAATTTGATTAGCCAAGTGAAGTTTGGAAATTTTTTTCATGAAAGAGACATGCTTTATTTTTGCATTTGTTATACTAGTCTTTGCCATATACTATTCTATTTGAAATATGAATGAAAGATTTATGAAAGGCATATTTTCTTTTCATGATTTATAGTATATCCAATATTATTACTACTGCCATTGGATTCATTATTTTGGGTACAGCATTTTAAATAATTTTATCCTTTTTATCAATGATAAAAGATTAAATAAGACTAAGTATATATCAAGAAACCTATAAAGTATGATTCAAATATAAGTGATGTGTTATGGCCATTATTTACTACTTTTAAATCTTATTACACACAGCTATGACCTATTTTCACTTATTTGTCTTGCTTAAGATGTTAAAAATTCAAACTTGTGGAATATTCTGTAACAATATTGATTTATGTTTATGAGTAATTCATCTTAGTTATATATAATATATATACACATGTGTACACACACACTATATACAATGTACTATAGCTTTTTAAAAATTGTTCCCCACTGGTTTGATTATTTCAGAACTGTAGATCATTTCACAAATAAGTTTTTGAAGTCTGAATATTTAACTGGAATTTTTTTGCACTATTATTATATGTCTATCTCATATTTATGTACTCACACTAATTTCAGTGTAACTTGCTAATTTTTAATGTTAGAAAGGAAAGAGTTATATTTAAATGAAGACCATTAATTGTATTCTCTATCCTTTTCTTCTGGTTTACTTTTATATTACATATTTATGTACAGTACAAATACAGTATTATGTATAGTACATTTATGCTGTTTTGAGTCTCCTTGCCCTCATCCTTTGATTCTTGCCTTTTTAATTTCTTGCCAGTTTACTATTTATACTGACAAAAGCAACTTAGAGTGTATACCCAAAAGATTTTATAAAATCAGTTTATGTCCTAGTATTTATAATCTCAGATTTTATAATAATATAAACCATAGAATTTTCAACCTTAGTGGCTAAGGATTTTTGGCAAAAGATACGTGATATCCTTTATAGCCTCTACTGTAACACTTGTAATTTGAGTAAATCCTCTCCTTCAATTTTCTTACAGTCCAATCAGTGAAAGTCGAAGAGTACTACAGGAATCATGTGAGTTTTTCTTAAAGCACAATTCTAAAGTTAAACACAAAAAGAAGCACTATAAACCAAGTTCACACAAGCTGAAGGTCATTTCCAAATCCATGGGAACCAGCACAGGAGCTACAGCAAATCATGGCACTTCTGCAGTAGCAATTACTAGCCATGATTACCTAGGACAAGAAACTTTGACAGAAATCCAAACCTCACCAGAAACATCAATGAGAGAGGTGAGAGCGGACGGAGCTAGCACCCCCAGGTTAAGAGAACAGGACTGTGGTGAACCTGCCTCGCCAGCAGCATCCAGCTCCAGACTCTCTGGGGAACAGGTCAACAAGAAGGGCCAGGCAGGCAGTGTATCTGAAGGTGCACGGAGCGAAGGAAGGTGAGATTTCATTTTATGTAAAATCATCACTATTTTAAATACTGCATTACACATTTTTTATTAAAGCATAACACATCTGGAAAGCATTTTGTGATATATTATGTCTGTACTTTTACCCGAAGGAAGTTTGGGTTCAGTCTATAAATAATGCTATTTAGTAGTTTAATTCTTAGCTGTGAGAACAGTTTTAATATATGTTGTTCAAGTAGGAATGTTCATTTCTGTGGTTATTGTTAAGAGTTCCTTGTACATTTAAGTAAATGCAATTTACCTGAAATATAGGCTAAGTTTTAATTAATACTGCATTTTAATTCTGTCTAAAAGGTGTCACCCTATACAAAATTATAATGTGTCATTTTATCTAAAATTATTTTATTTTCTGAACACGAAAAGATATTGACATTATCTTTAATGAGTTTTCTCAATGGCCGTAGGTGACCAAAACACAGGTAAGCCAGAATGCAAACAGCTAATTGCATTAAGATCTCAAAGTTATCTTACCTAACCCTCTCAGACTAGGCTAAATGCACCTTCTCTGTGTTCCTATGGCAGCTTTCATATATTTGGATTGGAATTAGATACATGCTTTATCTTCTAGTAGATTTGTAACCTTCTCAAATCTACTTTCAAATCTAGTAGATTTGAAACTTCTCTTTCCCTTTCTCAAAGGGAAAGCTGAAGTCTTACTCATCTTTATGTTCCCAATTTCTTATACAGTACTGATCCATGGTGGAAAATCAATAAAACATTTGTTAAACTGAGGACAGGAATCCTGCCTTATTAATTCTATTCCCCACGAGACTCCATGTTCAGCCTATATATGGGTAGTGCTTGATGAAGCTTCTGAAGTCAGTGAATATTATATTTTAAAAAATTATTTGGCCAGGCATGGTGGCTCACACCTGTAATCCCAGCACTTTGGGGGGCCAAGGTGGGCAGATCACAAGGTCAGGAGATTGAGACCACTCTGGCTAACACGGTGAAACCCCATCTCTACTAAAAATACAAAAAATTTAGCCGGGTATGGTGGCACCCACCTATAGTCCCAGCTACTTGGGAGGCTGAGGCAGGAGAATCTCTTGAAACCAGGAGGCGGAGGTTGCAGTGAGCCAAGATCGCACTACTGCAGTCCAGCCTGGGCAACAGAGTGAGACTCCGTCTCAAAAAAAAATAAATAAAAACAAAAATTATTTGTATTTTGAAGTGTTAAAGTACACCTAAAGACTTTTAACTACTTATTCTCTGATAAAGGTGGACACTGGTTAGGGATTAAACTCATGAAAAATGGCATCATATTTGTGCTTGTGGATGTGTGTGTGTCAACGTTTTTTCTTTTATCTAGGATTAGTCCAAAGAGTGATATTACTGACACTGGCCTGGCACAGAGCAACAGTTTGCAGGTCCCCAGTTCTTCAGAACCAAGCAGCCTCAAAGGTTCCACATCTCTACTTGTTCACCCGGTTTCAGGAGTGAGAAAAGAGCAGGGAGGTGGTTGTCATTCAGATACTTGAAGAACATTTTCTCTCATTACTCAGAAGCAAATTTGTGTTACACTGGAAGTGACCTATGCACTGTTTTGTAAGAACCACTGTTACATTCTTCTTTTGCACTTCAAGCTGCATTGCCTACTGTTATACTGGAAAAAATAGAGTTCAAGAATAATATGACTCATTTCACACAAAGGTTAATGACAACAGTATACCTGAAAACAGAAATGTGCAGGTTAATAATATTTTTTTAATGGTGTGGGAGGACAGAGTTAGAGGAATCTTCCTTTTCTATTTATGAAGATTCTACTCTTGTTAAGAGTATTTTAAGATATACTATGCTATTTTACTTTTTTGATATAAAATCAAGATATTTCTTTGCTGAGGTATTTAAAACTTATCCTTGTATCTTTTTATACATATTTAGAAATAAGCTTATATGTATTTGAACTTTTTTGAAATCCTATTCAAGTATTGTTATCATGCTATTGTGATATTTTAGCACTTTGGTAGCTTTTACACTGAATTTCTAAGAAAATTGTAAAATAGTACTATTTTATACTATAAAAAAAGATATACCAAAAAGTCTTTTAATAGGAATTTAACTTTAAAAACCCATTTATTGATACCTTACCATCTAAAATGTGTGAATTTTATAGTCTCATTGTTTGAGGAATTTCACGGATCTAAATTATGTAACTGAAATAAGGTGCTTACTCAGAGTGTCCACTATTGATTGTGTTATGCTGCTCACTGATCCTTCTGCATATTTCAAATAAAATGTCCTAAAGGGTTAGTAGATAAAATGTTAGTCTTTTGTATATTAGGCCAAGTGCAATTGATTTCCTTTTTTTAATGTTTCATGACCACCTATTGATTGTATTATAACCACTTACAGTTGCTTATACTTTTTCTTTGTTTTAACTTTTGTTTTTTAACATTTAGAATATTAAATTTTGTATCGCACAAATGTAAAATCTGTATCCTTCTCAGACATTTTGTAGAATTCATTTCGGCAGCTCACTAGGATTTTGCTGAACATTAAAAAGTGTGATAGCGATATTAGTGCCAATCAAATGGAAAAAAGGTAGTCCCAATAAACAAGACACAATGTTTTTATACAACATACTTAAAAATATTAAGGAGTTTTCTTGATTTTGTTTCCTATTACGTATTACTCTCTGAACAAGGTTTTCTGATGCTTTTGGTTTTCTCTCCATTTAGCATTTGCTCTCAGTTTTTTTCTCTATTTAGCATTCTGTTAAGGCATAAAAACTATGTACTGTATGGAAAATGTTGTAAATATTACCTTTTCCACATTTTAAACAGATAACTTTGAATACAAAAACTTTGTTTTGTGTGATCTTTTCATTAATAAAATTATCTTTGTATAAGAATTATGGAGTATTCTGTGGTTAGATATAGTAGTTCTGGCCAAGGAAGTAGTGTAATTTTTTAGATTAGTGACTCCATGACTGATAAGTCAGAAGCTTCTTTTTAACTTTGAAGGAGAATACAGTCAAGACTCTTGTTTTTTGTCACGATTTCTCTCCAAAAATATAAATAATACAGCTATATTAAGTGTAACTTTTTAAAGCCAGTAGGAAAGATCTGGGGTGTGGGGGGTGAAGCAAAAGGAACCCCAGGACCCTGTTTACCTCCTAACAGTGATTAGATGATACAGACAAACCTCCCAAAAAAGAAGGCTAAAATATGTGGATGAAATAAAACAGTAGGCAGATTTCTGTGATGGGGGAAAAAAAGAAATAAAATAATATTACCCCCAAACATTAAAAAACTAATAAGATAGTGAGGAATTGCCGGGTTAAGATCTGGGAGAAGAGAGAAATTCTCACTATGAAGCCCAACATTTGGAGCTGCTTTTGCCTGGGAGCATTTGATTACTTGGAAAGGGTGGCTGAGAAGTGGAACAGTGCTACTGACAGCCTCAAAGGGCTGGAAGACAAGGGGTCTGCAACCACCCTACACTTAGAATTTTGACCTCAAAGGGCTGGATCCTAAAAGTACATGTGAGTTGTACATAAAGCAGCCCTGCTTCAAGTTGTCTGGGTAGATAGAAAAAGCTCAAACCCTGACATTAGATTAAGGTAGCTCTGGATTAGTAATACCCTCAAGCACCAGGTAAATGAAAACCTTCTCTGGAGGAAGAAAATGTTATTTTATATACTCTAAAAGTATCACAGTGCTCATCATACAATCAAACAATCAGGTATGCCAAAAAGACTATTTTTGTTCATTAAAACGTGAACAAGAATTGGCACAAGCAAGAGAAGAAGATCCCCAGGTACTGCTGATGTATTACTAGACATACATTATGTAAATTAAAAGTACAAGCAAGGAAAACAATAAGATACTACACACATATAAGAATGGGCAGCACATAGTGACTTCCTTCCAAAGAATCCAAGTACAGGTGGTACAGGGAGAGTAGCATTTGCAGTGGAGAAACCTGACAAACTCTCAGCGAGAGGTACCTCACTACTCAGAAGGCGAACAAAGTCAAGAGTGGTAAGTCATGTTGAGAGTGTTACCTTTCATATGATGTGATGAAAATTGCAGTTTACCTCTGATCTTCCCAAAACCTATAATCTCATTCTAGTTGTGAAATATGAGATGAATCTCAGCAGATGGACATTTTACAAGATAGCTGACCAGTCCTCCTCAAAAGGAGTTAAAATCCTCAAGAACAAGGAAAGTTTGGGAAACTGTCACAGCCAAGAGGAGCTGAAGGAGACATGACAACTAAATGTAATGTGGTATCTTGGAAAAGAAAAAAGCACATTAGATAAAACCTAAGGTAATTTGAATAAAGCTTAGTCATCCAAGTCAGCTAAATGTTCTTTAATTGTGTGTGATAATTTTCTTCCTTCTGCTTGCTTTTTCCACCTTTTAGTCAGATATTGAACTCCTTGATGAATCCTTTAATTTTCTCATCTTTCCTCTTCTTTTGTCCATCTCTTTGGATTTTTTTCTTTGAAACTTTATTAAATGTATTTTTAAATTTTTGTTTGAAGTTTTTTTGGCTATAATTTTTTAATTTCATAGCATTTTAAAAATTGTGTTCTTTTTCATAGTACCTTTCTGTTTTATGATTATTTTATATATGCTGTATTTCAAGATACACAATTTACTTCTTAAAGGTCATGTGGGAAACATTAATTTGTAATATTTATTTTGTAGCAGGTGACTTTATTAAAGTCCCTCAGTCCCTCTAAAAATTTTGCAGTTGATTTTTCCTGGATTTTCTAGGTGGATGATCTTTTCCTCTCAAATAATGGTAATTTTATTTCTCAGATATAAGCTGGAACTTCTAGCCAGTTAACATTAATAGTAGTAGCAGTAGACATCCTTGTTTCTTTATTTTAAAGAAAATGTCTATAGTACTTCATCATGAAGAACAATGTTGGCATTCAACATAAGATAGGTATTTCTTAACGAGTTAAAAGAATCCTATTCCATCTTACAATTTTTTTTTAATGAGCAATATGTACCAAATTTTATCAAATGTCCTTTTGCTACAAGGATTAGTCAGTATGAGGCTAACTTCTGTAACAATCCTCAAAATCGTAGTAGCTTTAGAAACTTATTCATGTGACAGGTGTGAATGTTCTTGAGGTAGCCTTCCAAATTCAAGCAACCACCACTTCCATCTTATGGCTCTGCCATCTCTCTCACTGAGTGAGAAAGAGAGAGAGTAAATGATTGCACAGAAAAATGTTTCATGAGCTAGAGTTGAAAGTGACATGCAACATTTCCAGCTGCATTTCATTTACCAGAACTCAGGCATAAATCTAGATGTCTTCCTGACAGGGAGGAGAAACAGATTTACTGAGCCATTGGCCAGCATGTCAGTCTAACGTGATGTGTTAAATAAATTTCCTAACATAATGCCATCCTTTCATTCCTTGAATAACCCTGCTTGATCATGGCTTATCATTTAATACTTCTGGATTTGATTTGTTAGTGATTTATTTAGGAATTTTTAAATGTGCATCTATATCTACCTATATTATAAATGATTTACCAGCCCCAGGCAATGTTACAATATTTGTAATAAGTAAACTTGGATTTTAAAAGTATTTATTTTTAATAGCAAAATTCAAAAGCATTATTTAATTTTTTTAAAAAGCAGTTTTTCTTTTTCATGTCACCAGAGTCTTTGAGGCCCCCCCCAAAAAAAATAAAGCCTGCTGTCAACCAGCCTGACAAACATGGTGAAACCTTGTCTCTACTAAAAATACAAAAATTAGCTGGGCATGGTGGTGGGCGCCTGTCCTAGCTACTCAAGAGGCTGAGGCCTCTTCAGGAGAATTGCCTGAACCCAGAAGGCGGAGATTGCAGTGAGCCAAGATTGCGCCATTGCACTCCAGCCTGGGTGACAGAGCGAGACTCCATCTCAAAAAAAAAAAAAAAAAAGTCTGCTGTCTCGGAAAAAAAGGTGAAGTTAATTTTTATAAGAATTACATAGCAGTTTTCAGCCAAGAAAGTTAACTTAAATTACATAATGCATTTACATTTACAGTAACAAAATTGGCACGAGCACTGTGCAGCTAAACCCAACAGCAGCAAAGTCTGCTAGAAACCCTCACTTTGAAAGTCTGCTACAAACCTTCAACAAAATTTCATGAAATACCATGTTTCAAAAAGACTCAGAACACACACTGGGATCCACCACTGCTATGCTGTTCATGGTTCTGAAGAAATCTTCCCTACACTCTCTTAATCAAACTAGACTGAAAACAGATCATAATTGCCAGCCATCATCAAAATCACAGTTTTAGTGCTTTCTTACTCTTTCATCTTCTCAGAAACGTACCACAGGTAGGTGTTTCCAGTTCCTACTGCTGGAAAGTTTTAACCTTGCCATGCAGGCAGTTACTCTCAGGAAATGAAAGATATGATTTGCAATAACCACAAGAAGTCCTGCAGTTGCTTTTCTGCATGGAAAGCATGATATTTAATACCTCACTGCGCACTGCACAAGTCAGATACTTAAATTCCAAGTTTTAACCATGGCCCCTGTGATCTGTCATGTGCAGAAGAATCAAAACTTTCATTAACTCACAGTGAAAATGTGTCCACAAAGAGCGAGAAAAAATTAAAAGTTTAATCCAAAATGATCAAAGACATTGGGATCCAGAGCCAGGCGGTAGTGGAGAGCAGCATAGTAAAGTTCATTATGAATATTACTGCAGGATGGTAGCCAAATGGAAGCAGTATGGAAAGAAATACAATGAAATGAAAAGGAGAAAAGACTTGTGGCAGTAAATACTAATTAGAAATAAAAACAGATGGAAAATTATTGCTAAGGTGAGTCAATTTAGCAGCCAGTTCTGAGGTTTGTATTTTCTATCCCTAGAAGAAAAAAAGAGCCAGAGAAAACGTTGAAGAAAAAAGGTTTTCTAATTTTCTGCCACAATAAGAAAAAAAGACATGAAGGAGGATGAACCTACTTAAGTCTTGATAGAAACATCTTAGAGAAAGTTTTCAAATAAATTATTTTCTAAACACATGCCATAGTTCATCTTCATTAATACTGAACACACTTTAAGTATTTTCTACTATTTCACTTAGATTAGGTTTTAACAAACATACCTAGTGTAGAATCTATTAAAGCTTACATTTAATACCTATGTTTATATACTATTAATTATAATAATTATAATGATCATAATACATGTAGAATATGTTGCAAAGAGAGGCACAAAATCAATAGAGATTAAGAAAAAAATTTTTCTAAAGTTGCACGAAAATGAAATATCTGAATATCTTTTTTCCCAAGTGCTAACTAGAGTAAAACTGTCTAGTTTGTGGGTTTATTTCCTTAGGGACCTATTCCAGGATCTAATTAGTTTCACTGTCAGGAAATACATAAGTCTGAATATACATACTACACATTATCTAGAGAAACTGACCAGCAAGGTAAGAGCTTCCCTCATGGTTTTAGTCCTTCCCAACTGTCAGCCCAGTGTCCCCTCATGAGAATTCTCATAAAACAGAAACCTTCAGACTTGTAAACAAAGCTGACCACTGGCAAAACCCTAACTGGCATTTCCAGCCTCTTAACCGCCACCTCTATTAGTGCAGGCTCCATGTGAAAAAGAATGACATGCTGTGTTTCTGGAGCTGACCTTGTTGGCAGGCTGTGGGCAAATAAAAGGTACTGTAAAACAAAACAGGAGGGCTGTGTTTCCTCGACTGACAGGCATCACTGCCTCCTTGTCACGCATCCTCAGGCTCTGGGGAGGCCTTTGCAGGCTTACCACATGGACACTGAGCAGTCCAGAGGTGTTCTTTTATGAAAGCAAAGACCATGAACGTGGCATACAACACAACCCAAAGTGGGGGGAGGGTGCCTCGGGGCACTGTAGAAAAGGCAGAGTCTGGCTACCTGGACACTCTGAAGAGACCAAACACAATATAAAAACACAGCCTCAACTCAGTAAGAGTACAGAGTGACAGGGGAGACTGCATTCACCCTTGCAAGGGGGACGAACATCTAAAGAACTAGCAGGTAATCCATATGAAATCTACCTGCGTGGACATGGAAGATTCTTGTATTAGTCTGTTCTCACACTGCTCATAAAGACATACCCAAGATTGGGAAACTTATAAAGAAAAGAAGTTTAATTGACTCACAGTTCCACGTGGCTGGGGAGGCCTCACAATCATGGCAGAAGGCGAAGGGGAAGCAAAACATATCTTACGCGGCAGCAGGCAAGGGCGCATGTGCGGGGTAACTCTCAGCATCAGATCTCGTGAGACTTATTCACCATAACAAGAAAAACCTGCCCCCATGATTCAGTTACCTCCCACTGTGTCCCTCCCATGACATGAAGGGATTATTACAATTCAAGGTGAGATTTGGATGGGGACATAGAGCCAAACCATATCAATTCCCAAAATATTTTCAAGCACAAAAAAACTTGCAAAATTATACTTACACAATAATACCATGTATGTAAACAACCTTCACCCCACAAAACCACACTAATATTTTCTATTATTACTTACACAGGTATCTACATGCATAATGATACCATGTGTGTTAACAACCTTCACCCCATAGAACAATACTATATGCTTTCTATGGTTACATGTAAATAAATGCATATGGGAAGTTGAGGAAAATATAGAAACATGGGTTATCTCTGTGGAGAGGGTCAGTATTGTAAGTGATGATCAAAGCAGACTTTAGCCTGATCTGTAATGTAAGGGGACTCTATTAACGTATCATATGTAATCATTAAGAATCTCCTTATTTATTTATTTACTTATTTATTTTGAAACAGAGTCTTGCTTTGTTACCTAGGCTGGAGTGCAGTGGTGCAACCTTTGCTCACTGCAACCTCCGCCTCCTGGGTTCAACTGATTCTCCTGCCTCAGCCTACCGAGTAGCTGGGATTACAGGTGCCTGCCACCACGTCCAGCTAATTTTTGTATTTTTAATAGAGACAAGGTTTCACCATGTTGGCCAGGCTGGTCTTGAATTCCTGACCTCAAATGATCCGCCTGCCTTGGCCTCTCAAAGTGCTGGGATTACAGGCGTGAGCCACCGCACGCAGCCAAGAATCTGCATTTTTAAAAAGAAAATCCACTAAGCACAGATCTAGCTAATTCGTGGGTTCAGTCACAACTGCCTGAGTCTGGGCCTGATGCAGCCATTGTTTCTGTGGATGTGGGCCACACACCTGCAGGCCAGGGAGGGGCAGCCCACACCGCTGAGGTCAGGAAAAGCCACCGGTGCATCCAGTTTAAACTCCTCTTGGCTCCTCGATCCTGTGCTTCTCCTTTCTCTGGAACCACATTCTCTTTAGTTGGCAATCACCACATGTTTATTGGGAACCTCTGTGCCTGCTTCTTTCTCTTCAGTGCCTTCCCCAGATATGACTCCCACCCCCACAAATAAAGCACAGACCTGGTAATTTGTTCCCCCACCGGGAAGATGGAGGAGCCTCCCAGGGTGAGACATCAGGGACAAGGCAAAGGAGACAAAGCTGAGGTAGGCTGCGTTCAGTGGAACACCCACTAGGACCGATTCCTCCTGTCCACACACCACCCTAGTGCACACACCACCAGTACCTCAAGTGCTGCCAGCAGCAGGCAACTTATCACCACAATTTTTCTTCTATGTGTCTCAACCTCAAGTTGCGAAACTGCTCAAAAGTGCGATCTGAGGTTAGGGAGAATCTAAGGCATTCGTGGCTTTCTGCAGAAGATAAACCCCTGTTCTTCTCTGGAAACTCCAGCAATATATTCACCCATGTCCCTTAGAGCCATGCAGTTGACCTAGGCCCTTGAGTTCTGGACAGAGGAACAGGAACCCATGGAGCTGAAAAAGTTGGCTGTTTACGGCTCGCTTTGTCCTAGTAGCCATGGCTAGGTGTTCATGGGGACCACCGAATTTTGATCAGCAGTTCCCAGCTTGCTGGATAGTTCCTACATAGGCTGAACTGCGAAGGGCCTAAGTTTCTTGTCTGTACTTGCCTACTGCCTAAGCTGCTAAGAGATTAGGTTTTGATTTTAGAATTTAACCTAGTCCCTTCCCTCTAGGTCAGATGAGTCAACTTTTCCTCTTAACATGTTTGCCAATAGCAAAAATAACTTTCCTAACCATCTGACACTTAAACCAAAGAGTCATTATTTTTAAGCAAGAGGACAAAATGTTCCAATAAGAATACTTAATACATCAGTGAAAGATAAACCCCGGTTGTGGCCTGGGAGACCACTAGAGCCTCCCAAAGATATTCTTCTATCACTGCTGGATCTGCCAATCAACCTCTAGAATATAGCCAAGAAGAAAGAGCATATTATATTTTGACAAGATAACATACACACTATAGACCCTGAACTCAGTGACTCTCAAGAGTTTTTTTCTGTCTTTAAAATTTTTGTTTTGTTTTGTTTTGTTTTGAGATGGAGTCTTGCTCTGTCACCCAGGCTGGAGTGCAGTGGTGTGATCTCATCTCACTGCAACCTCCGCCTCCTGGTTTCAAGCGATTCTCCTGCCTCAGCCTCCCAAGTAGCTGGGACTAAAGGCATGCGCCACTACACCCAGCTAATTTTTGTATTTTTAGTAGAGACAGGGTTTCACCGTGTTGGTTGGCCAGGATGGTCTTGATCTCTTGACCCTGTGGTCTGCCCGCCTCGGCCTCCCAAAGTGCTGGGATTACAGACATGAGCCACTGCGCCCAGCCAAAAGTTTTTTTTAATTTTTTAATTGACACATAATAATTGTACATATTTGTGGGATACACAACAACATTTCAATACATATATAGTGATCACATCAGGGTTTGGGTTGATTTTATGGTTTTTTGCAGAACTAGAGGCTGGTATTCAGACTGGGATGCATGTTACAGTTCCTCCTCCTCATTGTCTGGAAGTGGGAGGAGGTGATAAAGTCTACTGTCATCTGTACTTCGAGCTCTAGACCAGGTCCTCATGGCACAGAACTCGAGATATACCAAGGAGTTAAGATTATATCTCATACATAGAACAGAGACCCATGGGAATAATAGAACCTTATGGTTTTTAAAATATTTTACTAAGACCCTTCTTCCATATTTCTCTGGATCTGGAAACAGGACCATTTATTGGTTATAAAGCCCTGTTTACTAAGGCAAACTAAAGGGTGTAATTGGCATCCTAGGTTTTAAAATTTATAAATATCAAGTGCATGTCTGTGTGTGTGTGTGGGTGTGTGTGTGTGTGTGTGTGTGTGTGTGAAGCTTTTGGAACACCACTTAAGAACTCCTAAGAAAACCCCACGTCAAGCCTCCGTCACACACACTCAGGTAAATGGGTCTGCTCTGAAGACCAAATTTTGCCTTGAGTGATATGTTCTAAGATCTAATCTTGGGAGGATCAGGAGGCTAGGAACACAAGCAAGCCCATTTGATTCTCACAATAAGCCACATTCTCCAGTGGCAGGTTTAACATCAACATACATTCTCAAAAATCAGGGGGAGGTATAACTAAATGAGCACTCACTCAGACAAACTACAGAGGTATTTGGTAAATCTATTTGTAAATAAAGTGAAAAAGAAGAGGCTCTGCTTTCTTCTCAACCCTGTGTTGCTAATTAGTTAGAGAAAAAATTGAAAGAGGTCGTATGCACAATCCTGTGTCAAAATAAGAATTCCTGTTACCATGGAACAATACTCTGGTTTCTCACTTATATGAACTCTTACACAATGGTTGGTCCAGAAACAATTCAACTCATTGAAAAATGAATAGCAATTTTAAAGTGGGACTGAGGACCTATGCAATAAAGCTACAAGAAAAAGAAAAGAAACAAGACAAACAAATGGCAGACACAGAACACCTCCCAGAAAATATTGCTATAGGGCAGATAAAATGTTTGACAAAACATATCATTTTTACAAGTTTTAGAAATCAGTGAAACAATCAACACTGTAAAAGAAATAAACAACATAAGAGCTCGAAGATGACATGGGGAAAAGATACAAGGAGGCAAAACATGAATTACTGCCAAAACTCAGTAAAGAAATAGAAAAGAATTGGAAGCAGCACAGAGGATAACAAGCATTTCCTATAACATGGTAATGGACATAGAGAAGAGGACCGAAAATAGTAAAATAAATAAAAATGACTAAGAGTTAAAGACATTGAAAGAGAACATGGTAGTTACAGAAGACAAAGGAAATTAGTATTTCTATAACTAGTGACCCCAAAGAAGATAACTAAAATAACAGAACATATAATATCTAATAAGAGGCCAGGCATGGTGGCTCGTGCCTGTAATCCTGCACTTTGGGAGGCCCAGGCAGGTGGATCACTTGAGGCCAGGAGTTTGATACCTGGCCAGCATGGCAAAACTCCATCTCTACTAAAAATACAAAAATCAGCCGGGCATGGTGGTGCATGCCTGTAGTCCCAGCTGCTCGGGAGGCTGAGGCAGGAGAATCACTTGAACCTGGGAGGCGGAGGTTGCAGTGAGCTGAGATCGCACCACTGCACTCCTTGGAAAACTGTGGCAACTCAGCAAATACAGGGCCACCAAGGCCCTAATCATTTAGAAATGACAGTTTGGGTCTTCACTTGGAAAAAAGCCTCCAACCAAATGAAAGGCTGGTGGACGAAGAGGGAAACATGGGTGTGGGTGAGGGAAGAGGCAGCTATAGGATATGAGCTTAGGCCTCAGAACTTCCCCCCTTTCTGACACTACCTAGATGAAAGCATTGGTTTGTTGCTGATTTAAGTTTTATTTCAGGAGCATAAGTATTACCCTACAGTAATCATGGTGATATTTAAAGGATTTTGTTACTTTTATCCAAAAGAAAAAATAAATATTTTAAAGTTTTTTTGTTTTACTTTGGTTTTTGAGTCTCTCTCTGTTGCCCAGGCTGCAGTTCAGTGGTGCGATCTTGGCTCACTGCAGCTTCCATCTCCGGGATTCAAGCGACTATCCTGCCTCAGACTCCCAAGAAGCTGAGATTACAGGCACAGGCCACCACGCCTGGCTAATTTTTGTATTTTTAGTAGAGATAAGGGTTTGCCATGTTGACCAGGATGGTCTCGAACTCCTGGTCTCAAGTGATCCTCCTGCCTCAGCCTCCCAAATGCTGGGATTACAGGCATGAGCCACCACACCCAGCTTGAAGTATTTTTATATCAAATAATTCTTGCTGTGCAGCTCCCAACACATTGGATCAATGAAGGGCATTCACCCCCTCAGGAGAACATCAGATACAGCCAAGAGCACAGGGGTCAGGGGATGTGAGTGACTAAATGTGTCCTGGCCCCATACAGCCAGATCGGTTGCAAAGAGGAAAGGTGCCAGGGTGGGTGTGGGATTCCTGAGACCTAAACTGGATCCTGGCTTTCAGACTGGAAAGATCCCAAGGCATCAGACTATCCAAAAAGAGAACTGCTTGGGCAGGAAGGAGCTCTAAGGGCTGAATGTGGGATGAGGCAGGGAGAGGGCCAGAGGCAGCCACCTCTCCAGAGTGCCCCTTGACTCCCTGCTTCATTGATGGACTCTAGAAATAGCCAAGTGCTCCCAGAAATAACCACAAATTATGGTATCTGTCAGGCACCATCTCACGGATAAGGATCTAATGGAAAACACTAAAGGTCCTTGCTCTCATGAAACTTACATTCCAGGAGGTATCAGAAAATAAGCAAGTTATTGAATAAACAAACAAGGTCAATTCATATAGGGAAGGTATTAAATACTGGAATATTACTCAATGATGTTAACCAAAACATCATTTATAACAGAAGCTGAAGTGTCTACAAATATGCAACTGGTTATATACTTTATTCCATTCCATGGAATACTGTGAAAATACTAAATTAATTAAAAGACAAGGAAGAATGGTAAGTGTTCAGAGGGAAAGATGCCCAGGATTCACTGTTGGTGAAAAAAGCAGGTTATAGCATAATATGTGTATGATAATCCTGTTTGGTTTATATTCTAATGCAGTTGTATGTGTATAATGACTAGAAATATATGTACCAAACTACAGACAATGGTTATTTTAGAGGAGTGAGATTATGGTGGGGGTCAATAGCGGGGAAAACTTTTACTTTCTGCACTGTGCACTTCTACATTCTTTGATTTCAAAATAAGTACATGCTATTCCCCACCTACCTCCAAAATAGGGGTGGAGGAAGAGAGTGGTAGCTCAAAGTGGTAAGAAAGAACAGCCTGTTTTGCAAACTTCTATTACTTGTTTAACTAATTTGACGCTTCAGGTAAATTGAGGCATATTGCAGTTCAAGCTACATATCAAGATATAAGTGAAAATAAGCAACTTGATGAATTTAATTATCTTAAACACTATTCTAGAAGTTTCCAAATTATTACCAAATAAACATTGTTTTTTCAATTTTGTAAAAGATAAAATATGCTTGTTTCTGGAACACAACCTGTAAAATTTCATTGATTCTATATATGATATTAATGTATAAAATGCAAAGTTGGTTTTTACCTTCTACTGTAACTTGGTTTAGAACTTAACTTTGATGAGTGTCCTGTGTCTCTGGATAGACGTTTTAGAAATATTTGATGTGTTTTAGTCCTATACAGAATTCTAAGTTAAATATTTCAAGATGACTTTGGTCAGCCAAGCCTGACTGCTGGTATGCAGACATGAGCAAATCACTAAGAAAAATAATTAAAACCCTTACTTTGGATAGGCAGCTTGGAAACCAGCATATCTGTTGAATGTATTAACAATGACTCATAACCACATGAGTTAAATATACTGAGGAATTAAGTGTTTAGCTCATAGTTCTGGGTGTCCTGAGGTCTGGGATTACTATAACTCCAACAGAAAATAGTGATTGGATTAGATACTGGACTCGACTCCCAACTTCAAGGCCAAGAGTTTGCTAATAATGTACCCTGTAGGACTCAGACAGGAGGGGAACCTCCCTGCCTCCTTCTGCCTTCTGTTTTCCAGGACTCTGTCAGGCAAGAGGGGGAAAATATCTTTGCAGCAGGCCGTGGTGTGACTTGGATTATTGCTTCAGATGCAAAGTCCAAAAATCTCAGAACAAAAGTAGTTCTGGTGACAAGTTGTAATGAGAAAGAAAGCTGTAGGTGATAAGTTGTAAGAAGAAAGAAAGTTGTACTTCCTCGCCATCTTAGGGGATCCCCAGGAGTGCTCAGGACAATGCAACTTGTATCTGCGCCTCCTCCAGCAGGGGAAGCAGCAGACGGGTGTCTGCTGGCAATCTGTCACCTTCTCTTTCTGCGTGCTCCTGACCTTGGGAGTCACAGCTCTGCAAAGGGAACACTCCAGAGCTCTGGGCCTCCAGGGACAAACTACGCTCTGGAAAGGAGCTGATGCGCTTCCTTACCTCAAACTGTAAATGCTGTTGGGGTGTAAATCTTCCCAGATACATGGGAAAAAAACTGTAGAATTTTGCTGAGTGAGAAAAAGAAAAAACGACTAATACACGCAACAATGGATGAATCTCAAAAACATTACACTGAGCAAAGGAAACCAGACACAATGCGCACACAAAAAGCACATCGTCCAGAAGTGGGCGAGAGACAGGTTAGCCTGGGAAGGGTCATACGGTTGTATAGGCATGTCTATCATCTCTCCATAAAATGTGTGGGCCTATGTCATCTATGTGGGCTTCATCCAAAGTTCTGAGGAAAAAGGAACAGTCATCTTTAACATATCTGGGTCCTCAACCAAAAGCTGCCAATTGCCAACTCAATATCCATTTCCCCCATTCTTTTTCATTGCAAAACTCCAATTTACTTAAGTAGCAATTCTATTCTACATGGGGAAATTAGTCCCAGAAGTTTCTTCTTGATTTGCCTAAGTCTATTATGGTTATCTCATTCGCGGGATTAAGGATTATTTTAGGGTTGAGTATGTGGCCTCCTTCTGGCCAATGAGATGTGTATAGAGCAGGGGGGCTCCTGAGAAAGATTCTCTTCCTCAAGAAAGAAATAATGCAAGAGATGGTCCTCTTCTTCCTCTAGGCATTGTTGCATCTATCAGGGACACCTGAGTCAGCTGTCTCCCAGGGAGGATGATGGTGTGAGGACAAAGCCAGAATCTTAAAATGCAGAACCTAAAGATGGAAAAAAAACTTGAATCTTTGATGATGTGGTTGAACTCTGAATTAATTCAACCTGGAGCAGCCCTCCTTCTGAACTTCTTATTAAAATAGAAAATAAATTTCCTTCTTGTTTAAGTCATACTGAGTTGGAGTGATATTACACCCTGCTGATAGCACCTTAACTGATTTAACAATCAACTTTTTGGGGGGTGATGCATATTTCCCAATATAGTGTCTATCACATAAAAGACAGTCAATGTTTGCTGAAATATTATAAGAAATGTATACGGCTTGGCATGGTGGCTCATGCTTGTAATCCCAGCACTTTGGGAGGCCGAGGCAGGCAGATCACTTGAGGTCAGGTGCTTAAGACCAGCCTAGTCAACCCCTTCTCCACTAAAAATGTAAAAATTAGCCAGGCATGGCAGTGCAAACCTGTAATCCCAGCTACTTGGGAGGCTGAGGCAGAAGAATTGCTTGAACCTGGGAGACAGAGGTTGCAGTGAGCTGAGATAGCTCAATTGCACTCCAGCCTGGGTGACAGAGTGAGAATCTACCAAAAAAAAAAAAAAAAAAAAAAACAAACAGGCACACATCAGACACTTTGATAACTACAGACACATCATTCCATCCAAATAAGTCTGAATTTGAGCTTATTTATACTGCAAAATGAGTAGAAAAGTAAGAGGACATGTAGGAGTTATGTGGAGTGAGGCCATCTGGGAATCACTGATGGTCAAGCATATCAGAGAGCTAGGCACAGTGGCTCATGCCAGTAGTATCAGCTACTCAGGAGGCAAAAGGAGGAAGATAGCGTGAGCCCAGGAGTTTGAGGCTGCACTGAGCTATGATCACGCCATTCCACTCCAGCCTGGGCGACAGAGAGAGACTCTGTCTCTAGATAGATAGATAGATAGATAGATAGATAGATAGATAGATAGATAGATAGATAGATAGATAGATAGATAGATAGACAGATAGATAGACAGATAGACAGACAGATAGATTAGATAGATAGATAGATAGATAGATAGATAGATAGATAGATAGATAGATAGATAGATAGATAGATAGATAGATAGATAGATAGATAGATGGATGGATGGATGTAGCAGGGAAAGCAACAGTAACCATCTGGCTGGGGAAATGTGATTTACAACTACAGGAACTTCAACCTTCAGTATGAAATCCTTGAAAATTCTGCTGTAAACATGAGTGAATGATGGCAAGGCAGAATAAGTGACAAGCTGCAAGTTTTTCTAAATCTGAAGGCTGGTTAAGACTAATCAAACAGATGCTGAGCCTCTAGAACAAAAGGTTGGAAGCTTTCTGTTACACCTTGAGTTCCTCTGCTCTTCGGTACTTAGATAAATCTTCAGTACTTAGATAGATCCATACAGATCTGCTTTGCATATTGCCACACCCAAAGCAATTTTTACAATGAAGGTGATGGCAATTCCAGTAAGCCTTTGTTCAAAAGATTACCCAGAGCCATGGTTTCATGTGGACCTTAATCAACACTGTACTATTCTACCCAATCATCCCTATTGATTTAAAATGGACTTTATTTTTTTAGAGCAATTTTAGGTTAACAGCAAAATTGAGCAGAAGATGCAGAGAATTCCCAAATCCTCCCTTCCCCCTACTGTCAACATCCGTCACCAGAGTGGGGCATGTGTAGCAAGTGATGAGCCTATATTGATGCATCATTATCATCCAAAACCCATAGTTTACATGAGGGTTTACTCTTCATGTACTTGACAAATGTATAATGACATATATCCACCATTATAGTATGGGACCAAGTAGTTTTTATGTCTTCTTTATAAGCTTATAAACTGCATATGCATTTCATTTTTACTGATGTCACTAGAGCAGGCAGAATAGAAGAGGGAATGGAACAATCACCTTACACCTCTTTCAAACAGATAAACTGGTGGAGGACTCTGTAAGTGAAGATTTATCACAAGAATTGAGACTTTCTTTTTTGGTGCAGAAACAACACACCACTGGAAATAAAGACTAGTGTGGAAACAAGTAGTGAACCAAAGTGCAATAATGATGATTATTATAGAGGTATGGTAGCAATCATGAAGAGCAATTTGAAATAAATGCCTAATAATTGAGTTTCTGCTAAAGAACCAATACTCCAGGAACTTAAAGACATACTGAGTCTAGGAAAAGAATCTGAGCGTTGTGAGAATCTGAGACTAAGTTTCATCTGAGGAATTAGCAAGAGATAACAAACTGCTTGTGGAAATGACTAACCAGAAAATCCAGTGTGTCAGTGACATTTTCCAGACATACACAAGGCTTCTTTAGTAAGAGGGGCCCCACACAGGATCCTCCAAAGAGGAAAAAAAGCACATTCCATCAAGACTATTGTGGAATCCTGGGAGACAGGAAGCAAGCATAATATGGACAATCCACTGAGTAAGTGGGGAAGTTTGCAAAGTTTCTTGGATTTTGCATAAAACATTTATAAAAATCTTCTCTGGAACATCCATTGCAACTACAAATAAGCTGAGGCTACTTACCTAAAAACAGAGCTGGGTTCTGTGATTAGCTTTTGTGTGCTAGAAAAACTACTGGTACAAGAGGGTGGGTATCATGGGTTAACATCTATGAATGGCTCTTGATGATACATCCTTCGAACTTGGGTAATTATTTCCCCTGGTACTTTATCCTAAGCCCAACTCCTGGAGATCTCTCATTTCCAAAAGATAACTAGAACTGAAATAACTGGTAGGAGGTTGGGTAAACAAGCCAAAGACTTTGCTGTGGTTGACAGGAAGGGGAAAATGGTAAGAGGGTCACTGCTAAGTAAGACTGTGTTCTGTGGCAGACATTCTTATGTTGTGTGCTCAGCAGTTAATCACCACACCACCACTCACTCTTCTTTTTTGCTATAGAACCCAAATGTTGTTCATTATCTCCCAGGTGGCCGTGTCCTTCAGGGGATACACTGTCTCTTTCTAGCCTCATGGGGTTAATATCCCTTGCCAAGTGACTTGTTTTAGGAAACAGGCATGTGAGACAATCCTGGCCAATGAGACAGGAGGGAAGCCTGTAGGAAGGACTCTGGGAAGAATTTTCCCGCTTTTGAAAGGGAACACACAAAGGATCTTTTCATGTGTGGGAAGGTCAGGAAGGAGGAAATGCATGCTGTGGACAAAGGCTAACGGCAAGGAGACGAGCGCGAGAAGAACAGCACCAGGGTGCCAAGAAAATCAACGAGCTCCAAAGCCCAAGAGATCACCAAAGATTCAGGAGACGATGCAGTGCCAAAGTCTCAGGCTGAGGAACAGAATCAATAGTCCTAGAATCTGGGAAGACAAACGGGTGCTTCACAGGGTGACACTTACTTCTGATCTCATACTAAGGATATTTGTTCTCTGTTGTGCAGTTTAACTCCTTTGCACAGGTGTGTGTGGGCTCAGCCGTGTGTGTGAGGTAAAAGAGAATCTGAGTTACTCCCACGTGGGTGGATCTTGGTCACAGCACAGACTAAGGTTCTGCTCCTATCACAGGGCCTTCTCCCGGTTTTTGTCCTACTTCTCTGGCCTCTTCAATGGAGCTCTTTCCTTCTTCTGCCCATCTCATAGTCATCTGTTCTCAAAATATGGTCCAGGAACCCTTGGGGGTCCCTTGGGCACTTTCAGGGAGAATGTGACAATTAAAACTATTTTCATAATAATACCAAGGTGTTATTTTCTATTTTCACTCTCCTCCTCTTACATATCCAATAGTGGAATTTCCAAGAGATATGATGGGACTTTTTTCTGTTTTGAGAATATAGCTTTTTAAATTAAAACTTGTTATTTATTCTAAAATATAATGGGTTAATTACTGCTGTCTTAAAATGAACTAAAAAAAGAATTTTTAAATTTCTCTGTTTCAAATTCTAATGTATGGTTCCTTGACTAGCACCATCAGAGCTTATTAGAAATGCAGCATCTTGAGCCAGGTGCAGTGACATGCACCTGCAGTCCCAGCAATTGGGGAAGCTGAGGCAAGAGCATCACTGAAGCCCCAGAGTTTGTGGCTGTAGTCTGCTATGATTGCAACTGTGAATAGCCATCGCACTCCAGCCTGGGCAACATAAATAGACCTTGTTTCTTAAAATAAAAAAAATAAGGAAATGCAGATTCTTGGGCCCCTTCTCAGAACTATTAACTCAGAAGCCCTGGAGGTGGGGCCCAGCACTCCTGTTTCACAAGCCCTCTGGGGGACGCTCATGCACATGGAAGTTTAAGAAACTCTGCTGTCATACACCAGTCCCCCAACATTTCTCCAAGGTGAGCAGAAACACATTCCTGAGTCTTCTGAACACAAGTGCCCAAGAGGCCGTGGCTCCCACATGGGTTATGCACCTGTGTTAGGATACTAGGACTGTCATAACAAAATACCTCAGACTGGGTGGCTTAAACAACAGAAATTTCTTTTCTTACAGTTCTGGATGCTCAAACTCTGAGATGAAGGTGTCAGCAGGTTTGGTGTTCTCTGAAGCCTCTCTCGTTGGCTTGCAGGCGACTGCCTTCTCCCTGGAGCATCACGTGGTTTTATCTCTGTGCGGGTGCATCTCTGGTGTTTCTCTGTGTGTCCAAATTTCCTCTTCTTACTAGAACACCAGTCATATTGGACTAGGCCCACCCTAATGACCTCATTCTAACTGAATCATCGCTTTAAAGGCCCCGTCTCCAAATACGATCATGCTCTGAGGTTCTGGGGGTTAGAGCTTTAACATATCCACTTTTGAGGAGACACAATTAAGCCCATAACAGCATCTAACTGTCAATAACTTCATTTACGCTATTGGTGGGGGAGCATCCAAGAAAGCTGGTAGGCTCTAGAAACTGAGGCTTCAGAAACATCCTGCTCAGAAATTGCTCTCCTGTCTAGTCACAGAGTGCTTAGGTTTACTGTTTGCCATGTTAAAATTCAAATATTCCTAGGAAGCATTCACTGAAACACCAACTGCTTTCCCCATATAATCATGTTGCCTTCTCTCTGACTGAGATTAGGTCTAAGGAACTAGGAATTCAGGCCTGATATGAGCTGTAAAGTACAACGAAGTCAGTAATCCATGATAGCAATTTGGAGATGGGTGGAGAGACGCAGATGCTATGGAGGGGATCCCTGGGGGAAGGTGGGAAAACCTCCATGGGTCTATTTGGGCTCATTGCTTAGATCATTGTGCAGCAAGAGAAAGGGGAGCAGTGAAGGGCAGTTGGCTTGGATTTTTTTATTGTTTCTGCGGAAGGGGAAGGAGAGTGAGAACAGGCACATAATGAATGGTTACAATAGGCCTTCAGAAGGAGAGATTGAGGGGAAAGTGAGTGTTATGTGCAGTGATGGCCCCTACTATCATTGGCAGGGTCAAGTAATCACCCTGCTCCCAGATTCTCAAACTGATGGGAAGAAAATGTCAGTTTATTAATGGTAAAGCAGGCTTATAGAATGCAGCTTGGACAAAAGCCAGCCTCCTGAAGCACCTGCTGCTCCCAAACATTGCTGCAAACCCAGCCTCAATATGTCAGATAACTGGCCAAACCCGCTGGAAATGATGGTGACAGGAGCCCAATAATTAGGCCCAAATCTTCACCATCTGCTCTGCCACTTCATTGCAGTCCTTCTCCATGGACAGACTACTAGATTTCCTTTCTTGCACCTCCAACTCCTTTCTCCACAAAAGATGCTTGAACCAGGCCCTGCATGTCTCCATGCACCACAGTTCTAGCATAGAGTTGAACATTACACAACATGTGCATTTCCAGACAAGACTAGGCCTTGAAGCCCAAAGGTTTTTGTTGTTGTTGTTGTTGTTGTTGTTGTTGTTGTTGTTTGAGACGGAGTTTTGCTCTTGTTGCTTAGACTGGAGTGCAATAGCACGATCTCGACTCAGGTTCCCAGGTTCAGGCGATTCTTCTGCCTCAGCCCCCAAAGTAGCTGGGATTTCAGGCATGCACCACCATGCCTGGCTAATTTTGTATTTTTAGGAGAGATGAGGTTTCTCCATGTTGGTCAGGCTGGTCTCGAACTCCTGACGTCACGTGATCTGCCCGCCTGGGCCACCCAAAGTGCTGGGATTACAGACATGAGCCACTGTGCCTGGCCGAAGCCCAAAGGTTTTCAACATCCATTACTCATTGCCATTGCATCTGTAAACACATTTACTAAACTTCCCTCATCCCAGAACTATAGCATAATTTGCACATTGGTTTGCATCCATACTAAAATGCCACACTTCCATATTTGGGTATCCGCCCTCTAGGATGAGACATAAGAAATAAGTCAGGCTACTTAGCCTCAGTGTACCTTCCGGCCCTGTCTTCCTCAGCTACCTTGGCTTGGTGGTCATCTCTATGTTGATGAGTCCTCCACCAAGCTTCAGAACTGTCTTTCCAACTGCCCGTAGGACAGCTCTCTCAGATGTCACTCAGGCACATTCAACCGCAAAGGTCCAAGATTGCATTTGTTTATTTACGCCCTGAAAATTGTTCCTTTTGCTATACTTTATATCCCAGTTTATGATCACAATCCATGGATTGTCCCCTAAGCTAGAAATCCAGAGAGGGGAGAAGAATCACTGTGGTCTTCTCACTCTGGTTGCATTCCCTAGACTTTTCTCACCACCCAGCTCAGTTCCTTGCCATCTCTAACCTCTACCAGTGGGCCCCAATCTCTTTTCTCCCAAGAAACAAATATTCATGTATCATCACAACAGATGTGTGCAGGACACTCTATGGCCATCAACATGCAGCACTGATGAAACAGGCTTCAGATCCTGGACAGCTTCCAGGCCCTGTAGGAACCAGAGACCATCCTCAGACTGATCAGACACAGCACTGTGGCTCCCTCAAGTCCTGCCTCTCCATGCAGCCAAAAGTTTCTGCCTAAACAAACATGACCCGGCCAGTCCTAGTTAACAACCACCCAAAGTTTCCCACAGACTCCAGGACAAAACCAGTCACCTTCCCAGGGAACACAGAGCTCACCATGCACTGACCCCCGCTAGCCCCCTCCAGCCTCATTTCTGGACACGCTCTGCCTTGCACCATAAGCTCTGACAACCCCAGCTGTACAGCTTCTTAAATGTGGGGCTGTTCCCTGCCAGTCCTCATACTGCCACCTTAACCAGATGCTCTTCCTTTCATTACTCTTCATGTTGATTTCCCCAAATCCCAGTATCTGCCCTTTGCCTGGCTAACTCCAAACTGCTCTTTATAATGGCCAGGTATTACCTCCTCTAGGAAGCCTTCCATGGCCTCTTCCTCTCTTCAATCTCCCCACCTCTGGCAACCTGTACTCACTTTTACCAGGGCACCAATCACCCTGTTCTGCGCTCACCACGTTAGAAATCTTTCTTTCTAAGCACAGAGTTCTTTGAGGACAGAGATTATGTCTTTTTCTTATCATCTTTCCTCAGTGTCTAGCAGGAACCTAATTCATAGCAGGTGCTCCATAAATGTTAGCTGAGTGAATGAATGAATGACTTCCAGGAATAACGGAGAAACCTCATGTGACAGAGTTAACAGGGCACCATATATTAGAGGCAGTCCAAAGTGCAAGAGGTGATTTACACCGTTGTCAGGTGAGGCAGGGCTGGGGGTGGGGGGAGGGGTATGGGATGTCCTCACAATGCAAAGTCCTGCGATGAAGTTGAGAAAAAAGTGGAGTGTCTAATCTCTGCTTTTTAAAGTATGGGGTCTGTCCCCCACAGCCTTGCCACTCTTAAACTGTCTGTGATTCAAGACCGTTTTGAGACTAGGCATCCGATCTCAGTCTCTGAGACATGTACTACCTACCAAGCTCAATTTCCGGGAGTTAAACATTGCCCTCTCATATCCTATTTCTAGAATATAATCTTTGTCTACCAAGATCAACCACAATTGCCATATGCAAACTACCCTCAAATAGGGGGCCTCACAGGGGTACCACTGCACATTTAGACAGTACCTGTATTCCTGCCTACTCACCACCAGGGCAACTGGACTATTATCACAATGCAAACATCAGCCCAAAAGGCTCGTTTCCACTCTTGGCACTCCCTGGAACGCAGCAGATCATCTCAGGAAGGTTACACCATCCCCTTGAGCACAATAGACCAAGGCTTTCCTCTCCCTTCTGTGACAGGCCTTCAGGTTTTTGCATTTTGTTCCCTTAGCCAGGCTTCTCCATTTTTTCAACAATTCCTTCTTTTGAGATGGTTTCTAAACCCCTTCACAATCATGCTCACTTTACTTAGGAGCATTCCTCTGCTGTATTCACAAAATGTTGCTCTTAAACTGTGTTGTCTGGAGTAGAACCCAGTACTGGAGAGGTGTTCTTAAGCACGCACAACAGTTGACATCTGTCAGTGCACTTATTTCTTATAGTGGTTATAATGCCACTAAAATGGCCTTGGTTTTCAGTAGCCATATCAGCCCATCCTTGATAATTGTAAAATATGGAGCAATATAATGATAATTAAGCCAGGCGCGGTGGCACACACCTGTAATCCCAGTACTTTGGGAGCCCAAGGCCGGCAGATCACCTGAGGTCAGGAGTTTGAGACCAGCCTGGCTAACACGGTGAAACCCTGTCTCTACTTAAAAAATACAAAAATTAGCTGGGCATGTTGGTGTGCACCTGTAGTCCCAGCTATTCAGGAGGCTGAGGCACGAGAATCGCTTGAACCAGGAGGCAGAGGTTGTAGTGAGCTGAGATTATGCTACTATACTCCAGCCTGGGCAACAGACTGAGACTCCATCTCAAAAAAAAAAAAAAAAAGATAATTAGAATAGAAATGGAAATGCATGATTTTGTATTTGTCTATGTGCATGAATATGGGGTGGCAAGGCAGGGTGACTGGTAGGTAGCCCAGGAATGTTATATTCCAGCCATAACCTTGAAATCTTGTCAGATGCTTAATACAGGGTTACCAAGATGCAGAGGTTCCTGGAGACATATTGAGCAGATGCTGAGGATATAGCCTGGCTCTTAGAAGAATTCTACCTAAAAGAAAAGGTAGAAAGGAGTAAGGTAAGGGTGCAAATTTCCTGTGATACCCAAGGGAGCAATCACCTTAACAATTAAGGCCCATGCCAAGCACTCCAGTTATCTGATGAAAAAATTTTACAGTGAAACCATGAAGGGGTAGAGCCCCAGGTCATCCCTTCTTATCCCTAGCATGAGAGTCACACACAACTGACAGTAGCATCTAACCTGGTGCATTTAAACCCCAAAAGAAAATTCATATATAGCTGGGATTAGTAGAAGTGTATATCTGCTTAACAGATACACGAGAATTTTTGTTATCTCTCATTTTTCAATTTCCGGTGATTTTCTTCTGTATGAGAATTCATTGGTTTTCACTTAGCTAGTGAGTAATTCAATATCTGCATGCTTCCCCCTCCCCATTATACCCTCATCTATTCAGCTGATATTTTTCTTGCTTTGGAGCATGCTGCTAGAGCATTATATTAGCTATCTCTTTTAGCTTTGGGTCATCTATAAATTTTGAAGCATGCTTTTCTATACAGTCCATAAATCAAGGGGTCAGCAGTGTCCAGAAAAATAGGAATCACTGGCCATGTGCCATGGCCCTCATCTGTAATCTCAGCACTTTGGGAGATTGAGGCAGGCAGATCACTTGAGCCCAGGAGTTCAAGACCAGCCTGGGTAACACTATGAAACCCCATGTCTACCCAAAAATAATTACAAAATTTAACCAGCATGGTGGTATGTGCCTGTGGTCCCAGGTACTTGGGTGGCTGAGGTGGGAGGATTGCTTGAGCCCAGGGGGAGAAGATTGCAGTGAGTCGTGATTGCACCTCTGCAGTCCAGCCTGGGCAACAGAGTGAGACCCTATCTCAAAAAAAAAAAAAAAAAAAAAAAAGTAGGAATCATTAACTAGCCAAGAATTAGAAGGAAAAGGTGATAGGAGGATGTTTCTGATAACTCTGATAATACTACCATAGCATCTGATAATATTGTCAACTGATTATTTTCAAATCACAGTAAAGAACATGGGAAGGCAGTTTGCCTAGACTTAATTTTTTTTTTTTTTTTTTTTT